>NW_004567127.1:8370252-8378529 GCF_000260355.1 Condylura cristata
GATGGCGTGACCCTACCCTGAGCAGTCCCCAAAATGGAGGCACAGTGGGGAAGAAACTTTGGTGGGCATCTCACCCAACCCCCCAACCCCCAAAACTCCAGGGAGTATTTGGTGCCCTGGATTGGGCTGTTTAGGCACACACAGCATAGTAGGCACATCCTCGCCTGGCCAGCTCTAGCTTAAAGAGCAATTCTGATACTACAAATGATCCAGAAAGGTTGGAGAGGGAGGAGACCGGAGAGCAGAGACCGAGAAGGGAAAAGCTACCAGCCTGCACGAGCAAGAAGGCCAGATAGGAGGGGCCTGAGCACAGGGCCATGACTCCTGTGTCTGCTTGCCTCCTGTAGAAGCTGGCACTGTGCCCCAAACATAAGCATCCAGTCAATTTTATTGTTTGTCTAGCCTTTGTCCCCCACCCGAAGTAGTTGAGGTTAGGGAAGGAGGTGAGGGCCTCAAGCTGCAGGATATAACACAAAGTGTACAAAGGAGACTTGTGAGATTTGGTCACTAGAGGGCGCTCCAGGACAAGGCAGCCTCCTGGACTGACATCAAGTTCAGGGGCTTACAGAGACCTGGTTTAGAGTTCATTTATGCATTCACCGTGCAACTACTGAACAATCATTCTGTGCCAAGCGGTACCTGCTGTGGAAGTTACAAAGTGAGATGTGACTCCTGCCTCCTAAACAAGGTCCATCTCGTTAAAAAGAAAAGAGGAGGAAGAAAAAAATTACGTAGCCATTTTTACCAGTAACTTCTATCCACAAGCTGTCCTTTCAGCCTATAATGCTGGTCCCTCTCTCCTATCCTGCTGCTTTAGGGCCATTCTGTGTCTTTGCTCAAATGTCCCCTTCTCAGGCAGCCTTTCCTCCTCACCCCATTTTAAAGCTGGAGTCCTTGCAGCCTCTCAGTCATCTCCACCCTCCTCCATTTTCTCCCTCTATGCTTAAAACCACCCACATGAACTGTGTCCCTAGAACTCTGAGGATGGAGGGCTACGTCTGTGAGGCTCACTGAGGGACATGGCACAAGAGCAGCAACACACTGTAGGTGCTTAGCACAAACCTTTAATAAGGTAAATGACCATTCTCACTAGCCCTAAGAAATTGCGTGGCTGGGTGGGTCATCAGCCTGCCTGCGATGGGGTGGCTTTGGGTGAGGAGTGCGCAAGCTGGTCTGAAGGATGAGGAACAGTCCCCAGGCTAGGGAAAGTGAAAAGGGACCCAGGCAATGAGACCAGCATGTGCAAAGGTCCAGAGGTCAGTCACGCCGGATGCTGGATGTGACCTGGTAGCACACACCAATGCCTGTCAGATGCCCAGCAGGCACCTTCATTATGCCCACCCAGGGCCTGGGCTCCTGCCAGCCCCATGTTCCCTCAGCCTGGGGCTCCTCGGACACCTGCTTCCTCTTCTTGCTGTGTGCTTCACCGGCTGTTTTGCTGTCTAGGGCTTCCTGACTTGGGGCAACCTCCACCACCAGTCTCGTTACAGTCTCCCTTCTGCTGCAAGCAAGAAACAAGCTGCACAGCTCAGAAAACAATCCATCATTTTGTCATAACATTTCCATTTCAAAGACTTCCTTTCCAGCTTCACTCTGGCCAAAGCTTCCTCTCATTAGTGTGAGAAGAACTGGCAGGAACAGGAGTGAAGGGGAGGCAGAAGAAGCAGAAATAAATAGAGCTCTAGGCCCAGGTCTCCAGGGGTGGGCGGAAGGGGACGGGTTCCTTTTTCCCTTTTTCTCAGCACTCAGGACAATCAGGCAGAAGCATCCTGGCTCCTCTCACAAGGCAGAAGCCACCTCCTGCCCCGGCTCCTGCTCAGGCCCCCCTGTGCCAGGTTTCAGAGAGGAAGAGCAGGTGCAAAGACATCTTCACCCCGGGCAGGTGCTGTCTGTCAGGACAGACCTGTCAGTGAACAACCAGGACAAGCTAAATGCTGTTGTGAAGATTCCTGCAGAGCCATTAGGAGTCTGGTGGGAGTCTGGCGAGTGGGTGTCGTGGAAAAGGATACTGAAAGCTGTCAGGTTCAGTAGAGAAAATGGAAGAGAGCATGGCAGACAAAAATTGCAGCGGGAGCAAAGTCCCTGAGGCCAGTCCTGCAGGCTTCTGGGTGCAGCCTTGGCAGCAGCAGATGACAGCAAACACCTGCTGGGCTTCCTGAACTGCCAGGTGGGGGACCTGGCCATGACAGCCTGGCCATGCAGGTCCCCCCCAACTTCACAGCTTACTGGCCTCCAGGTTGCCGCTCTTCACAAGCAGATGAGAGATGGGCTGGCAGCCTTTTCCCAAAGCCCCTGCCCCCTTGCAGACTCCACGGGAGCTGGATCAGGGGGCAGGGCGGCTGATTGGAGAACCCAGAGGAAAAGACCAGCCGCCAGCAGGGGGCGCTGGAGGCCCTGACAGTATCTGACCCCGCATTCCCAGGGTATCAGGAGAGGAGCGCCAAGTCTGCCCCCATGCCCTCGTCCCTGGGGGAGGCCAGCTAGCAAATCAGTGATAGTGTAACAGGGGGGTCCCTAGGAAAAGGGGAAGTTCCAGGTTCCCTGTCCCACCCAGAAGGGGGGTGGAGCTGAGCAGAGAAAAAGGAGAGAAGAAAGGGAGAAGAAAGGAGAGAAGGAAGCTGGATGGAGAACAAGACGGAGACCTGAGGAAGCCACATGGAGCAGCAAGCATGTGATGAAGAAACCGGGCTTGTCTCTGACCCTGGGCTGGTGAAGGCAGATGGGGGTGAGATACCTGTAGGTAGTGTTTATATTGATTTTGATTTTGCTCTTTTGCTCCCAGATTTTTCGCCATTTCTGACCCTTTTCCATGGGTCCCGGCCAGAAGGTGCTTTAGTCTAGTGGCAGCTTTCAGGCCTTGCTCTGGGCCAGTCCCTTTTGGGTTGACGTTTGCCCACGAGGGGATGGGTCACTTCAGGTGTTTGATTTAGAAGTTATATTCTTTGTGTTCCATATTGTGTATTCACTGTATTAAAGTCCCTTTTCATTGAAGTTTTATATGTTTTGTCTTGTTGCGGCAGATGGCAGAACCCACTTAGAGCAGACAGGTTTTTGGGGCTTCAGGAGTGCCCTCTCTCCCTGTCTGGTAACAGATTTGGGGTGCCCTATAACAATAGAATTAAGCCCCACGCGGAGGAGGGCCCTGGGCACGTGGGAGGTCACCAGGCCCAGCCTGCCCACTGGCACCCTGAGGACATGTGGCAGTGAGGCTTGAAGGACAATTAAGTCATCGGGGGGGGGGGGGGGTTGGGTGTGGAGAACATTCCAGGCAGACGCTCTCTGCAGTGAGGAGGAAGCCCGGAATGGCAGGCTGCCCACGTCCCCGGCCCAGCAGTCACCCACCCCGTCGCTACCCTCTCACGAGTGAGTGGCCACCAGGGCCAGGTGGCCTGGGAAGAGGTCGGGGGACAGCTGGTGCCCCCTTTATGGAAGTCATCATGTTAGATTCTTTATGGTCTCTCCAAGTGAGGTTTGGAGGTTTAAAATATAATTTGCTAATTGTAAACCCTTGAAATATAACAGTTTTCCTAAACCTGCTCGCAATTTTTTTTAATCTACAAGAAAACTAAAAATAATGAAAGTGGCCCAGTTCTGTCTCGTTCTTGGCAAACAGGCGAGACCGGTCTCGGAGAAGAAACAAGATGCTGAGAAGCCACCCAGCCCATCGCCGGAATGGCCGCCTGCCCCCTCCAGACCACTGCTCCTCTCCTGCCCCGCAGCCCGGGGCCTCTCTGGCCGGAACTGGCCACTCAGCCATGGGTGCGGGAAAGCACTGCACCTGTCTCCCTGGCCTGGCTCCTCCTCTTGTGTGTCGAGCACAGCTGAGAACCACGCCCCAAGATGAGCCTGTCAACAAGACCCCATCTGCGGTCCACTGCGGAAGGACCTCTCCACGCGCATGCGTTCACACACGCCTCTTTGGGCAGACCTGTCTTTGGGGCGTCGCCCGAGTGTGCCGGGCAAGCCCGTGTCTGAGGTCAGGGTAGGGACAAGCTGGTGACCCCCCGTCCAAGGCCCTCTGAGCATTAACTTCTGCAGAAGTGTGATGCTATGGGTGGGGTGCAGCAGGCCATGGTGGCTGTGATTCAGAAAACAGAAGCCCTCAGGTGAGCTGCTTCCCATAGATGGCAATCCCGGCCCACCATCCTCAGCCTAATCCAGAACCTGCCTTCTCCGGCTGGCCTTGAGGTCCTGACAGGCCTTTCCTGCTGCCAGTCCAGTGTTCTCTGCCCAACCCCACACCTGCAGTGATGAGTCCTCAGATGCAAGTTTCCGGGACTCTCTCCCTATCCCAGAAAGATTGAGGGTGGGCTGCAAGACTTGACTCCTTACCAAGCTTGCAATGGCCAAGTCCATTGTGAAAATCTGCATCTCACCGGTGTCCCCAACCTGCTCTCCCCACATGATCCTACACCAAGGGAGAGGCTTGCCCACCCACCACAGTGCAGGACTTCAGCGCCCCCAAAAAGAATAAGCTTTACAGAGATGTGGTGTTTATTGAGACCCATCTGCTTGCAAGCCTCATCTAGGGCCGTGAGGCCCTGCCCAGCGGTGCCTTCAGACAGCCTTGGCCAGCCCCACACGATTGTGGGCCCTGTCAAAGACACTGTAGTACTCCCGGATGAAGACATCCCCCAGGATCCACCGCTGGGACCCACTGTCACCCTGGAAGCCGCTGGTGCAGAAGCCCTGGTCCTGGGGAGGGGTAAGCAAATTATCACATTTATCTTTGCGCAATAGATGATGCAATTGAGACTGAACAAATAAAATGACTTAATCCAAGATCACCCCATGGGTCCCCTCACCCCCTCTCCCAAACTTGTCCTCAGCATCCCCTGCTCTGGCACCCACTGCCCTGGGGTCAGTTTTGAGAGCTCAAGTTTAGGTTAAACTGAGGCCAGCAGATGAGTTGAGTCAAGGACTGGGTCCCCACAAAGCCCTGAGAAGTGCTGGGACAAAGCTCTAGGCCCTGGACTTGGGAGCTGCAGTGGATGGCGCCCTCACACCCCCACCCCACCAGCTGGGGTCCTGCCCACCGCACCCTTCCCCCAGACTTGAGGGCACTGTCCTCCTGCCAGCCGCCTCCTATCCAGGGTGAGGCCGTAGCAGCCAAAGACACAACACAGCCAAGCTCCGCAGGGCCAGCTGGTCTACCTGTGTGTCCTGTGTATTCCATCTATCTTGTGCCGCTTCTTATCACCAGTCACCCCATGAAGAGGCGGGGTGCTAGGTAAACCCAGAGCTCCTCTCCTGAGACACATACCTGGTTGGTGTAGGCAGAGGGGGGCAGGGGGTACTTTCTGCCATTGATCTCAAAAACCACTGTGGGCATGATACTCAGTCTCCCACAGTCGATGTCGAACTAAAAAACAGGGCGAGCACTTCAGAGGGCACTGCAAGGCACAAAGAAGTTTCCAGGCAGGGCCCCCTCCTCCAAACCTGAGTGGAGCAGCAGACCCTGGAGAGGTCCCCAGCCAGTGTGTGTCCCCAAGAGTCACAGAGAGGGGGACGGTCTGTCCACTAACACAAGGATACACAAAGAGGGAGGGGCATGCCTCGGATCCCCTCCCCCCCCCCGGGCCCAGCCAGAGCTGCCAAGGATACCAGGAGAACTCAGTCATTAGGGAGGCAGGAAAGCCCCACAGGAGCCCCCCCACAGGGACAGGCGGAGCAAGGGAGCAATCAAAGACCAGCCAAGTCATGGACGCATGACCTCCTGGGTCAGCAGGTCATGCTGTGGCTGCTGGGTGAGGCCTGGGAGCTCCAGTAACCACTGTGGGCCAAGGCCAAAGGCCTCTGGAGAAATCCCACTCACAGCCACTATTTTCCTTGTCATTTCTCCCACAAGCACAGGGGCCCCTCCGTAGGGACCTCTGGAGGGTGAGGGCACTCGCCTGCCCTCACCTGGCCGTACTGGTCCTGGGTGGCTCCAATGGCCAAGTGGATGTTGAGGATGTCGCTGCTGGGCCCGGCCAGCAGGGAGGTGCCCGTGTCCAGGATGGCCTGACAGCCGCCGTTGCAGGCCACCACCACGCCATCAATGGTGACGCTGCAGCAGGGAGACAGGGTGCCTGGCGTTGGATCGTGAGTCAAGCAGGAGGCCGAGGGCGCACTAGCTACTTCAGATCTGGCTTCATGTTTTTCCCCTGCTGTTTACTTGATGCTGCAGGTCTTGGGCACGTAGCCAACCTCCCTGCACGTAGGCTTCCCGTCTGCTAGAGGCACATAAACAGGCCTGCCTTGCCGTCCTCAAAGGTGGTCGTGAGTTCAAACTCAACCTCAGCAAATGATAAAACAAGGGTACTAACACCCACCTGCTAGGGCTTGGCGCAGCGAAGCAGCAGTGGCTCGGTTAGCGCCATGGTTTACTGATAAAGCGCAGGCGACTCCAGGCTTCTCACTGGAAGGCCGCGGGCCTGGCCGCGTCCGATGCACACTCTGGGCCGCCACGCCGCGGCCCTGCCCGAGCCTCGCGGGCTGACGTCCCCAACCTGAGCGGGCCGCTCACCCACCTGTCCATGGTGAACTGCCAGTAATCCTGCACGGTCACGGGCACCCAGTGCAGAGTGCCACTGTAGTAGGACGGGTCAACGGCCCCCAGTGTGAGCATGCTCCCCTGGGCACTTCTGAAACCAAGGGAAGGCGTGTTCAGGCTCTCAACCCCCGACTCTGGCGTGGGGTGTGGCCCCACTGGAGGGCAGATGTGATGACGGCCCCCAGCCCCCACCTACTCGCTGAGCTCAGACGAGCACCCCTGCCTCCCTGACCCTCCAGGCTTTACTCCTACACCCAGCTGGGCCCTGAGCGTGTACCGGAGGCCAGAGGAACCCGCCACAGCCCCCTGACTGCCGGGCTCTGCTCAAGCCACCCCTGGGCGTCCCGCTGTCTCCCTGAGCCCCCACTCAACCACCCAGGGCTTTCTGCCCTAGGCCCTCGAGCTGCCAATCGAAGAGGGGTCTTCAACAGGCTCCCACACACTTTGGGTTAAAACTGCCACCCCAGCCCGCTCCCCTCCCCCGGGCTCTCTCCCGAGGTGGCACAGACACTCGTGTCACCTGCTGCTCTGCGCTGTCCAGGTGCTAGCCCCGACCCGCCTCCCTGGAGAAAAAGCAGCTAAAGGCTCCGGCGCAGATGTGTCAGGTTTTGCTTTTTACATGCCAGAGAGGAAAGCCAGCTTTGGCCAGGGAGCTCTGGCTGCGACTGTGACTCTGTCGGGGTCTCTCGCCGAGGGACTGGCTGTGCCTAGACACAGCTGCGGGTGGCTGGGCTGCAGGTGACTCCCCGCGGGCGGCAGAGTGGCCTTGGGGCGGACACCCTCAGTCCTGGCCAGGCCGTGGACATCGGCCTCTGCCGGGCGTCACACCTACCTGCTCAGGTAGATCGAGAACAGGTCCTGGGCCACCAGCCCCTGGCTCATCATGTTGTCAAACACGGGCACCGAGTACTCAGAGCCAAGAGAAGGGTAGGCCAGGCCCAGGACCCCGTCGAACTCGGAGTGGGTGAAGATGTCGCCGGGTTCCTGGGTGCTCAGGCCCACGGTCTGGTGGGGGTCCACGATGTTGGAGACCTGCAGGAGAGGCAGACTGACCTCCACCTGGGTTCCCGCGGCCCAAGCAAGAAGCCCCAGGTCAGAAGCCAGAGGGGTGCCAGCCTGTGCTGCCCACCCGCTTCCTGTAGGCAGCTCTTGAAGCTGAAGGGAGAAGCCTCCCCTTCCCCAGCTCTGGGCTGCGGGACAGTTCCAGTGAGGCAAAGGGGGAGGGGTGGAGAGGACCAGGACACAGACTGTGGCCTCGATGTGCAGAAATCGGGAAGGGAGCCCAAAGAAAGGGGGGTGAGGGACGTGCCCAGGCCTTCTGCCAGCCTGCAGCCTCCATCGGCTGTACCATCAACATCTACCGCTAGCTAGTGTGGTGGGCACATGCACCCCAATTTGCAATCTTGCTCTGTCCTGTGCTCACATGTGGACAAACACCTCTATGAGTCTCCGTCTCCTCATCCACTAAATGTTGTCATAACACCTGTATCTCAAGGCAGTGCTTCAGCTAAGTAACACTGGTGCTGACATGCACCGAATACTTAAATGCCAGTGACTGACAGGACGCTAATTCCAAAACACCCTACCAATCTGCTTCCTCCCTGCAAAGCCACATGGCCGCCAGTTTCCTCTGAGCCATGCTGGAGACTCACCGGCCTGCTTCCTCCTGCCTCCACTGTGTCTATAGAAGTCCCCTCCACCCAGGCCACCAAAGCAACCCTGAAAAGCAGAAGGCAGGCCCT
>NW_004567127.1:8379729-8387760 GCF_000260355.1 Condylura cristata
AAAGGCGAAGTCACGTGAGCTCAGCCCGCGAGCGGCTCGGGACCGAGATGTGGGTGCCGCAGCGGCCCCCACATGCGGCAGTCAGTCGGAGGCTCACCTGGGCCCTGGGGCTTCTGGTCCAGCAGAGCGAACTAATGTAAGAGCTGGATCTGAACTGGCCCCACCTGTGACCCTGAGGGGCCCAGGCCTGGCCCGGGACCCTGAGCTAACTCAGCCAAGACGGACGAGAAGAGAAATGGGAAAGGGGAAGCCTGGACGCGGCGGAGCTTCTCTGCGAGCTCTGAGCGGCGACCTGGGCAAGGAGGAGAAGGAGGGAGGCCAGGACGCCATGGCTGGCTGCTGCTGCCTCGGCCTCAGAACCTGAACCCGCCCGGGCCACCGTGGACAGACCCAGAGGCTGGTGAGTGCTGGCTGAAGAGTGGAGGTCGGGGGGAGCAGCCGCGGGGGGTATGCGGGAGGCCCGAGCCCCACTCACAGTGACGGTATCATAACCCAGGACGCCCTGCATGCTGCCCACGCTGTACTGGATGGCCAGGGGCTTGCCCATGTTCTGGAAGGTGGAGGACTTGGACGGGTCAAAGCGGCGGTGGTTTCCTGGAACACAGACCAGGGTGAGTGGGTCCCGCGGGATGCTCTTGTGTCCTGCCCACGTCGACCAAGGCTGAACTCCCCCGTCCCCGGGAGAACCAGGTCTGAGCAATGACCACCCTCTCTCCTGACAATATGCAACCTGTTCTCTCTCTCGATGCACAGAACTTAACAGAGCAAATAGCGTTTAGCTGTTTCACCCGGCTCTGGGACTCCCAGTGCTACCTACCTGTGCAGGGAAAGAGGGAGGGAGGGACAACTAACTCTACCAGCTGAGTAATTCCAGGCAAGTGTCTCTCGCCCTGAATTTGGTTTCCTTATCTGATAAAAGGGGATTGAAAAAAAAAAAAAAGCAGCATCTACCTCCCAGAATTATGACATAAAAAAAGGATTTTCACATGTCAAATGCTCAAGCATCATGATCAACAGATGCTTTGACTTCATTCTCCAGCCTTCCCCTCCCACACACATACACACGCCTTGCCTCGTTTTACAAAAAGGAAAACTGAGGCGCCAGCAAGGTAGGCCCTTGCCCCTGGCCCTTAGGAGGGGCCTTCAGGACGCCTGTGGTCTGCACCGTCTGGCCAGCTGCAAGGGTCGGACACACCGGGGAGGCTGGGACTGTCCAAGCGGACTGCCGGTCACCCCCGCCCCTCCACGCTGGCCCCCTGACTGCTGTTGCAGAGTGGCCTTGGGGTCTGAGCGGGGAGGGGACCACTCACGGCAGGCATCACTCTGGCAGAAGATGGAGGGCACCCAGAAGTCAGAGGAACCGGTGTCAAACACCACGGTGAACTCCTGGGGCGGGGTCCCGATGTGGAGCTTCCCAAAGTATTGACTCTGAGGACAGATGACAGACAGCACGGTCAGGGTGGGGGACAGCCTGGTGCGGGTGTTGTGTGGCATGGAGCCTGCTCCCTTTCAGGAGGCTCCTGCCTTCTGCCCAGAGTCAGGGAGGTGGAGGAGGCAGATGGCGAAGGTTCTTCCTCTTCAGCCCCCAGGCTCTCTCTGCCACACCCAGCTTCGTCTGCTGTCCCTCCCGCAAGCCCTGGACACAGCCCCACATGCTGACATTAGACCCAAAGGTGAGTCCTGGACTACCACCGCCAGGGACCCCCGCCCTCCCCAAGATGCCCCTGCCACACTGCCCTGCCAGTTCCCACGGGGTCGGGCGGCCTAGCTAGGGGAAGGAGAGCGCGGAGGAGACAGCAAGCCTGCTGTTGACTGCCAAGAGTGACAGCTGAGAGGGAGCCAGGCTCCTGGAAGGCAGAGGGCACAGGGCATTCCTGCCACGTCCTGGCACCAACGGCCCATGCCTGGCATGGCTCCCCGGGCCGGGAAAGGCAAGGGTCACGTTGGCTGGAGGAGCAGGTCACATCCCCTGTGGGATCTGGCAGGCAGGTCACGTAGGCGAGACCTCGCAGAGGTGACATTCAGAAGAGCTCACCACGGGGCCGGCAAGCGCAAGCATCACGCTCTGCCTGGCATCAGCAATGGCAGCCGGGCAGAGCCACTCACATCCAGGTAATTGATCAGGGGCTCGCTGGCCACCTCCCCGTGATGGCAGTACTTCCTGCTGAAGGCCGTCTGGTGCGTCCTCAGAAAGTCCTCCAGAAGCCCACGCTCCTTCAGGCTCTTTCTCAGTGACTTCCCCTTGTGCAGAGGGATCCTGGGGGGTGGGGGAGAAGGAATGGTGGGCCCCTCCCCAGGACTTCTCCGCCTCTGAGAAGGGCCGAGGGCTCTGGGCGCTATCGACCACACCCTCGCTTTTTTAAAAAAATCATAACCCCGAGTAAAAACACTTCCCATCAATTCACAAATCAATGCCCACCCTTACTAAATGCAGCACATGCTGCTGCTGTTTCTCACGCCTCTTTGCTTAATGCCGGCGGTGCTCCATGCATGCATTTCAGGACTTGCTAATGAGTTTTGCAACGCTGAGGTTGATGGGACGGGACGCTCATCACATCAGCATTCGGGCTTCAGACCTTGCTGTGTGCCTGCTTGTGCTGAGCACCATCTAGGGCTGCACACCCCGCCCTGCCCTGACCCACCGAGCAGCCTCATCCCTCTGGCTGTCAACTGGCTGCTCTGTGCACAGAAGGAATGAGGCTGGGTGGTGCCCAGCATCCCTCCAGCTCCAGGAAGCATACAGTCTGCTCTGCAGGGCTGACACAGCACAAGTGACAGGACTTTGAGAGTAATCAGATGACAGCAGTTTTATGACCCCAAAAGAAAATGGGTGTTTGTGCACTGTGCACATCCTGAGGGGATCCCACGGGAACGGCCTCGTGCGTGACCTGTGGCGCTCGGGTACCTCCCACCCCCGTCCTCCTTCTTGACTTCAGCTGGGACCTGACTCATACATGAAAGGACTTGGCACGTTTCTCAGCCTGTGTCGCTGAGGATGGGCAAGGATTGAAGCCCCTAGGGAGTAAGGCCGGACGGCGCTCTGGGACACACTCAGAGCTGCCCTCTCCTGCAGCCCGGGCCAGGCCCCCAGCGCTGCTCCAGCTCAGGATCTCCTTGCCGAAAGCCAGGGACTCACGTGGGAGCTGCTGAGCTGTCCTAGTGCAGGGCCAGAGCGCTCCCCTCCAGGAGAGCCAGCAGGAAGCAGCGTGAGCACTGCACCGTCTGCACTCAGGACTTGGGGAGCAGCCCCACAGGGGGACTGCAGCCACACGGAAACCTCCCCTCTGGTCCCACCTCTGCCTCCGGCTGCAAGGCTGCCAGGAGCCTTTCTCTGGCTTGGTCAAGGGCACCCAGACCCCTTTTTCAGAGCTCCAACTTCCCAGGCATGGACTCAGGTTTCCCTGTGCTCAGGCTTGACAGGCCTGGACCCCGACCCCGGAGGTGTTGTGATGAGGGTAGACTGCAAGCCCCCAGGACCAAGCTCCAGATCCTCCGTTATGACCACGTGCCCTCGGGCAGCCCCAGGAGCCTCCCTGAAGAGCTGTCTCCTCATGCAGATCACCTAATGCTGACCCTAGAGCTGAAGACCTGTTTAAATGTCTGGCACCGAGTAACAAGCAGCTCAACAATACCAGTTTTTATTTGGGGAAAAGAACCTGAGAATTTTACCCACAGGACTCGGGATAGAGTTTTGTTGAGCAGATGCACTCGTAGCTCTTACAATGTGCCAGGCACTGTGCAAAGCACTTCACAGGTATTGACTCACACGCTCCTCACGGCAGCCTATGAGAGGGGTATCTGCTCTCGCAATTGTGTATTGAGCAAACTCTGGGGAGCTGGGGATCAAATTGCAGTTTCACCCCAGAAATCATGTCCATAACCTCCCAGGACACCCATCTGATGCCCTTTGATGTTCTCTGCACCCTGAAAGTCGGGTGCACTGGAGAAGTCTCCACGTGCAGCAACGAGGTGGGCAATGATCCCGGGAAGTCGCCCAGCTCCTCTGAAGACCCCCAGCCCCAAGCCTCTGGAGAAGCCAGGCCTGTAAGACCAGGGAGAGATCTAGCCAGTGAGGACACAGGTGATGCAACTCCCTCCCCTGGAGCCCCACACTCACCTGGTGACCCCAGCACCTTGGGACAGGGCGAGGAATGCAAGGAGAACCACCAGACACCTCATCCTGGACCCCATCGGCCACAAGTTACCCAGTGGCCACCCCCACAGGCTTTATAGAGTGTGTGGGTTTCCCTCCAGCAGGAAGCCTGGCTCAGAGATAACCCCTAACTGTAGCCGCTGCACCAACACATCGAGGTAACACCCAGACTATCTAGCAGCCATGCTGATAAGGACACAAACACCGCCATTCCCAGACTTCAAAGCTGGGAGCCCACGTGCCAGATCCTCAGGCCGGGATATGTCACACAGGCCTGTCTGATCTGGTTTCCCTTTCAGAAGGGATTTCTTGAGCAAACACAGGTGGGGCCACCTCCAGAAACCTGTCTCGTGGGGCCGGCCTCCGATACCAGATACCAGGCAGGACTGACAGCCGTGTGGCCAGGGAGGCCTGGTGGGAGTGGGAGAGGAAGACGTGGGCCTGGGACAGAGGGGCTGGCTGCGGGCGGTGGGCTCCGGTTGGGGCATCGCCGAGCCTCGCGGATTCTTGTATCTGATTTGTAAGGCCCTCGGGAGGCCCAAACTCAGGGGAGCTCAGAACTTGACGGGAGGCGTTAGGAAGACAGCCAGCTGCCCCCTGCCGTGGCCACGGCCTCCTCTACGCGGCCTTCCTGGGAGAGATAGGACACTGAGCTCCTCATGGCCCTGGAACCTACTTGGCATTGTGACACTTCCTCCCCTTCCCCCAAAACCAGGGCAGCAGAAAGAAAAGTCTGAACCAGACAGCTGGTTTCCTGTTTCCTGTCCGGAGGACATCCCCCGTCCAGCCAGGGCCCATGTCCTGTCCGATGGCCTTATGCAGGCTGGCGTTTCCTCAGTCAATGAGCGCTTGGCTAAGCAAATGAACGAGCGGGCGGTCCTCCCACTCTCCTCTGTGATGTCCTCTGGTGAGGACATGGAGGCTCACAGGGTTACCGGACGTGCCAGTAATGAAGCCCCTCGTGTCAGGAGGCTCCTGGTCTGTGAGCATGACCACAGACCATACGCATTGCCCCACACGGCCCGGCACGCAGTGAGGACGTCACCTCTACTGTGTCAGGTCTACAGGGCCTTTGGGTCCCTCTCCCCATCCCCTGGACGCCCCTTGGGACACTCGGCCAGGCGGGCAGTGGGGCTTCCACAGCGTCTGGGCCAGCAGCTTCCGAGAGCAGCACTGTTCCACTCTGACCCAGCCTGCTCTGCGGCAAACACTCGCAGACAATGAGCCCCGGAAGCCAGCCACCTCTCCCTCCGGAAGGTGACCCTCGGAGCCAAGAACCAGAGCCCCCGGCACTAGTTACCTGTGTTTATTCACAAGATTAGGATCATTCTGCCACCTACAGACGCATGCTATCAGGAGCCCGGCCCAGATTGTGGGGCGCTGGGGCTGCTTATCCAGCAAGGCCAGCCAAGAACTTACAAAAAGCTTTTAGAAAAGCCACGATAAGATTTCATCACCTGCTACCCCGTGCCAGGTGGGAATAGCTCCCCCTTAAATTCCATGGGGACAAAGGTGGCCGAAACAAATCCGGCCGGAGAAGCCCTCTCCTGGATACTCAAACTCACCTTCTCCACTCTCACTGAGCAGCAGTGAAGTCAAATGAATTCAATTTCTGAGCATCTGCTAGGTGCTCACACAGGACCCAGGTATGGAGGTGACGTCCCCTCGCCTCTACTGAGCCCTTGGCCAGGAGGCGGACAGTCTGGACCTCACAGGTAGGAGCCCTGTGGGACGAAACCCAAAGAGACAGACACTCCTGCTGCCCTGGAAACAAGCTTCTGGAAAGCACGTCCTGGCCTTGAACCCTGGGGTGACCCTGTGTCGGTCTCTATGTGTCTTGGGATTCAGTTTCCCCTCCTGAGTAGAAAGGAGCGGCCAGACAGTGGCGCTGAGAGGGGGTGGTGGCCCTGAGTGTCACATGTCCCCCAGCCATGTTCCCTCACAGAGGGATTCACAGAGGGATTCCCACAGCCAGAGCCATGGGTGTAGACAGGCTCGGTTCCTTTCCAGTTCTAGAAATCAGTTGGAATGGCCGCCTTGAGTCTCACCTCTCCTTCTTGGTCACTTTGCAGTCCCACAGACGTCCTCCTGAAGCTGCCCAGTGGTCCTTCCTTGTCCCTTTTGGGACCCCTGCGCCTCACCTGGGCCCACCCAGCCCCCTGGAGGCTGCCTTGGTCATTTGCTCCAGACAGGTCCCAGAGCCCCTCCCCTCCGGTCCTGCCACCTCCCTGGACCACCAGGAAGCGGGAGCTGGGTCCCTGTCTCCTCCGAGCAGCCCCACATTCTCTGTCCTTTGTTATGTCCTGCAGACGCAGCATGAGGCTCAGGGCGGTGACCGGACGTGCCGGTCATGAAGGCTCCTGCTCTGTGGCATACACACTGCCCCACGGGCCGGCACGCTGTGCATGTTCAGACAGCCACATCCTGACCTGGAAATCCTGCCGCTCACCTCTGCCCCTGACCTGCCCGTTCAGAGAGAGCCGTGAGCCCTGGCTGCTTGGGAGCTCAGGCCCACACCAAAGAAAGGCAGGCTGGGCATTGCTCTCCTGAGGGAGAGAAAGGAGAAAGCGAGAGGACTTTTTTTTTTTTAAAGATTTATTTATTTATTCATACAGAACTGGGGTACAAGCCAGAGATGCGGAGGGTGAGAGGATTCACCAGACACAGAGTGGGGAGCAGAACAGGCAGAACCATGAAGTACACTGCTGAGGGGAGCAGCGGGCGGGTCAGGAGAGGTCTGCCACGCCATGTGGAGCTCCTCCAGGGCAGGCGGGAATCGAACTCTTGCAGAAGTGGCTTGAACTTCTTAGTGCAGTGCTTTAACCCGCTGCACCACCAGGGAGGGCCCCGAGAGGACTTTTTTTAGACATCAGAAATCAGTACCTCAAATGCTCTTCGGCCATACTGACAGTAACACCCTACAGTCACTTGGTCTTAGACACACGCATTTGCTCCTTCAAAATATCCCCGGTTTTCAAATGGGCAAACAGGAGCTTAGAAAGCTTAGCTAATACTCCAAGTCATAAAACCACTAAAAACTGGAGCTGGGATGGAGACATCTGCTTGATTCTTGACTGCGTGTCCTCTCTGCCCCTCCAGAGCCGAAACCCCCAGATCTGAAAGGCCACAGCTCTGTAGGTACCCCAGTGTGCCGGCGCCTGGCGACAGGCTGAGGAAGGTCAGGGCCTGGGGGCCACGACGGGGACAGAAAACAGCAGTGGTTCAATGTGGAGAGACCCCAGAAGGGTGGAGAGACCCCAGGAGGATGGAGAGCTGGGAAACATCACAAGGCTTCCCTGCCCTTCTCCCTCCCCCGCCCCGGACAAGATTCCAGCAGGTGCACCTGCACCTGTGTTCTTTCTGCAGCAAGCAGCCTGAGGCCTGGAAACCTCTCCCAGAGCATCATGGGACTGCTGGACCCCTTGGCCCAAGGGAACCAGGAGGACACCATTAGTTATGGGGATCACCTTCCTCAGCCCTGAAGTGGGGCTCCAGGCAGCTGGCTGTGTCCCCACAGCTCCCAGGAGAATATTTTGCTTTATATTATGTTGTTAAGGAGTCGCTCATTGTTGGGTGAGAGCACTTGGTCAAAAATTTAAGACTGACTTTGGAAACTAAACTGACTTTTGAATTTTAATAGTTTTAAGAGAATGGTCTTGATTTGGGGGATCTATTGACGTAAAGAAGAGCTGTGTCTAACTTGCAGAAAAACATGAGAGAGGAAGAGAGAGAGCAAAGCCAAAGGGGGAGGTATCGGTCTTTGGGGTACTGGGGTGAAGTATGCAGAATTTTTTAGGCGTTTCCTATTGGTCTTAAATTATTTTCCTTTTTTCTTTTTTTAAAGATGTAGTTATTTATTCATACAGAGCTGGGGTACA
>NW_004567127.1:8388190-8397326 GCF_000260355.1 Condylura cristata
ACAGCTGCTCTGGGAGGCTGCAGAAGGACACAGGGCCAGGCCTGCATCCTGCTCCCATGCCTGGGCTGCCCCTCGTCCGGAAGCATCACCCACCTGGAGGATGCGTGTGAGGGTCATGAGGCCGTGGGAAGTGTGTGTCAAACAGCAGGCTCACGAACACGAGCTTTTATTTTTAATTCTCTTGGCTTCTCATCGTCCCCCAAAGCATACAGAGTAGGTAGAAGCATGCATATTTTACAAATAAAAACAAATGAGGTTTAAAGAGGCCAAGGCACATACCAGCTGCCTCATCAGAACATGCTGCACCCGGATTTCAATGCAAGGCCCGTTCCATGATCTCTCCGCTGTCCTCAGCTCAGATCGCCTTCCACAGCAGAGCAAGAGGAGCAAGCACAGGGGCCAGGCGCAAGTACATGGTGGTCTGTGCATGAAAAAATAGCTGCCGGAGAGGCTGCTAAAGAGCCCGTGTGCTCACTAAACTGAGGGCGAAGCACTACATGCTACCAACCAGATAGGATTCTGGGGCCGATGTTTCAAATTCTAACTATTAAAAGATACATCAAAAAGTAAAATATGAGATTAGTTTAATTCCCTTGCAAAACTCCCACAATGCAGAACAAATTATATGCTGGTCAGATGCAAACTCCAGCCACCTGTAGCAGTGAGGGGGAGACCCTGGTAAATAGTGGGTTCAGGTATGTCAAAACTGTCACCACCAACTGGCTACAAATACCAGTGTGTGCCACCTCGGAACTAACCCAGGGATGTGACTGCGGTATTCCCGTATACCCAGGAAGACGGGCAGTGTGGATTGGGGGCGAAACCTACCAACTTTTAAATAAAGGCCCAACTTTTAAATAAGATAAGAAAGTCCCCTCCCTCCCCACCCCCATGTCAGTCTTTAGGAATAGTGAGCAGAGCCCAGAGTAAAGAGAAACCTCCCAGGGTTGACCAGCCTGGACCGGCCCAGCACAAGCACCAGGCCGGAGAGCAGCGGCCAGAGGGAGTACAGGCTGGCCCAGCTGGCCAGTCCAGAGAAGAGAGCGGTCTGCAGGGCCCTTGGACTTTAGGGGTCTCTTCTGCCTGAAGTTACACACCCAGAGATTTCTCCGTAACTCCGTGTCTGCAGGAGGGACTGCACAACATCAAACCCACTAGTTGCAGAGAGCTTTTACCTCCGAGCTGAATGTGTGCTAAAAATATCAAGGATTGGGCCCTCCCTGGTGGCGCAGCGGGTTAAAGCACAGCACTAAGAAGCTAGAGCCACTCCCGCATGAGTTCGATCCCCGCCTGCCCGGAGGAGACCACGTGGCGTGGCAGACCTCTCCTGACCCGCCCGCTGCTCCCCTCAGCAGTGGACTTCGTCGCTCTGCCTGTTCTGCTCCCCACTCTGTCTCTGGTGAAGCCTCTCACCGCCCCGAGCCTCTGGCCTGTACCCCAGTTCTGTATGCACAAATAAATAAATCTTTAAAAAAAAATCAAGGATTAATCACTAACAACAATAATTTACAGTTATGCTCGTTTTCCCCTCAGCTTCCAAGCGGACATCTGGCAGGACGGCTTCACAACTGACACGGATTATAAGTAGGCTGAGTTAAAATCTTCACCTTGAACTGAGGGGCTGCAGCATGCAGTGAGGTCCTGTGGTCTATCTGAGGCAATGTTTAAAACGTTGAAACAAGAAGAGAAGATAGCTAGCCTGGAGTGGGGGAGAAGGGGGCGAGCCTGGAGGGGCTCTGGTCTGCTTGCGGTGGGGTGAGGGAATCCAGGGGCACAGTACAGGGAAGGGGCGTCAGCCTCGCTCCCCCTAACCCACTGCATGATCAGTCAGAGGTGAGTCTGAACCGGCTGGATCACTCAGCCCTGATAAAGTTCACGCTTGCCCTTGGGGCTGATTTGTGCAGACAGGCTTCCAGTGGAAGGCGGCAGAGGCCACTTGGCAGTGAGAGGAGGGCAAAGGGCCCCTCAGCCTGGAGAGCGCTCGCGAAGCTGTGCTGTCAGACCAGGCTCTGTGCTCTGGGGGTGCCGGCCAGGCCTGCACCGGCTGGTTAACTCTTCCCCCCAACCCCGGGGGTGAGTTCCAGCAGGAGGGCCATTTTACCAAGGAGGAGGTTGAGGCTAGAGAGGCTGCTTCCCCAGAGTCATCCAGGCAGCTAGAGGGTCAGGATTCAAGGCGCGTTTCTGGGGTGCCCTCCCTAACCCCTTTGTGCGATTCCCAAGCTACCACACCCAGCTTCCCAGGGTCCGCCTCCAGGATTTCAGACCCAGAGGCTCTCCCCCACCTAGCCAGTACCCCTGCTGATGTCCCACATGGAGGTTTGAGAGACACCATCATGGGGTGCTCCTCACAGCCCCCATGAGTGGTGGAAACAGATTCTGGGAGCTACCTGAACCCTCAAAGAGTTGGGGACAATGGCCCAGAGACTGAAGGGCAGCAGAGCACCCCAAGAGGAGAGAAGGCAAGTGGGAGTGGCAGGGCCAGGTCTGGGACAATAGACGGAGTCACAAGGGGCAGGAGTGTGGCCCTTTTTCTGATCGTCCCCAGCTCCCCAAGAGCTCAGGACATCTCCGGGGCAACCAGAAGCCCCTCCTGACCCACATACTTTGGGGCTGTCCCCAGAGTTGCCCCTGGTCCAGGCCTCCTCAGAGGGAGAAGGTGCTGGTTGCCCAGGAGGGTACTCAGTCAGCCTTCCTCGGGCAGAGGCACCCCCAGCTCCCAGGGCAGGAAGAAAACGGGTTTCCTGAGAACAGACCACTGAAGGAGCACCCCTTCATCATGCACAGCCGCCCTTTGCCCTTGGGGTCCTGGGGTCCATCTGATCCAGTAGAGAACCCTGAGACCAGTGCTCCCAAGTGTTCAGCTCACTCCGCTACACAGGGGCCCCTCCACTGACCCCAGCACGGGCCTGCCCCTGGGTCTCTTCTCAGCCACCCACTGGGAGACTCGGGGCACAGAGGCAGGCTGGCAGAGCAGCCCCAAAGCTGGGTCCCCCTTCCTCCCCCTGCAGCAAGGGTCCGGCTGCCTCTGTCCCTGGAGCTTCTTACTGAGGTCCCAGCTCCCCAGGCTCTGGGAGGGGGGCAGCTCCCGCACAGGAGCCAGGCCCTGGCTCCCTGACACCCCCACAGATGCTGGGTCCCCCAGGACCCTGGCTCCCATTCCCCAGCTGGGCCCCAGATGGCAGGTACAGGACGTTCTGGCCCCCAGGGGAAGGCCTGGCCGCCGGCTGCCTCCTCACCTGCAGGACTCTGGGGCTCCCAGGTGCGGGCCAGCTGCTGGCCCGGCAGAGGAAATTACAGCCCCGTGGTGCGGAGGCCTCCTCGCTGCCTGCTTGGCGGCCTTCCTCTTTGTCCATACCCCCGCCACTTGGCGGGCTGTGGTTCTCACAGGAACAATCACACCCCCTTTGAAACCTAATTCCGGATGGTCGCAAAGCCAGGCACTGCCCCCTCCGCACCCCCTTCTGGGCTGGGCCTTGTCTAACGTTAAGGCCACTCTAGCTCGACTGGACCTTGGAAATGGCTCTCTCCACCCCTTGTAAAGAAAATTAGAGTATTTATTTATTTCCTCTAAAGGTGGGGGGTGGCGGGGTGGGGCTCTGTTTCTCCAGCTGGGGAGACTGGAGACCACCGTATTTTTGTATCCAGAAAGGGGCTCAGTACAGCCCCTTGAATCCTGGGCTCTGCAGTCCTCCTGGGGGTTCTCTGCACTCCACAGTTTGGGAGCTGCAGGCCTGTGATGCGCTGACATTTCGGGGTACTGCACACTGGGGTGCAGCCGCCAGCGCCGTGATGCCTGTCTTGGGACTACGGGCCTGGGAGCCACACTGTCCTTATGCTTTCCCTCGAAAAAAAGCTGGAATCGCCCGGATGAAGATCATAGCCCATATTGAACAAACATTCCATTTTACTTTGAAACGGTGACTCACATGTTTAAGGAGGTATTAAGAGGCGCTTCGATAAGATTTGCCTATCTGTGTTCCCAAAAGGGAACATTGTTTTATTGAGCTTTGCCTACAGGAAACTGGGCTTCTGGACTTCAGCGTTAACAGCACAATCTGGACAAACTGATTTCTTCCCCACCACGTCTGAGCTCTCGTAGCTGAAGCCCAAGCAGGGAGAGCTGGTGCTTTAGAGGCAGCAAGGGCTGCTGATCCGGTCCCCAGAGTCACCCACACAGGGCACAGGGCATAGGGAACTGTGGAGAGGGCTTCAAAAATCAGCAAAAGAGTAAAACACGCCCCTGTTTTCAGCCACCCTCAGACCTTAGCACACACTAACATTTAACCCTCACAGCAGCCCGAAGAGGCAGCTGCTGTTGCTGCAGTTGCCATTTCACAGGTGGGGAAACTGAGGCATGGAGGGTCGTCACTTGCTCTAACTCGGGCAGCTGCTGTGGATTCGACATCTCGGGAAATACAAAGAAGGCAGTCTGGTTGCTAAATTCGTGGAAAACGCCGCCGAGCAAAACGCAGAACAAGAAAATGTCAAGCTGCCTTTCGACAGATTTGTCCTTCGTCTTCGGGGCTTAGTTTTGCACAGAACTTCACAGGCTCCTGTCACAGCCGTGCCCACGGCTTCTTACTCATCAGTGTTCTCTCTTTTTAGACCCAGGCACACCCCCACACTGGTCTTCAGCTCCACTGAAGGCACCCATGACCCCACTGGGCCAGTTTCTCGGGCCCCACCAAGGTGAGGTGCTCCCTGGGCTGATCTCCTTCGGGACCCCCAAGCCTACACTACTGGGGTCCCGCTTCACTCCACACATCCGGGTCTCTGTTGCAGGGACAGAGGACGGCGGTCCCGACAGCAACCCCACAGCCCTGCAGGGTGACGGCTGTGCCACGTGGCTTTCTCAGGCCACTGGAAGTGACGCGTGACTGTCTTCAGATGAGTCCCGCTGACATGTGAGGTCGGCATCCTCCTGGTAGGCAGAAGCCGAGACTAGCAGGTCTCAGGGAGAGAGGCCGTAAATCCCACCCGTCCTGCCCCCGGAGCCCGGGCTATTTTAGACCAGGCAGGAGGCTCGGAGCCTTCAGTGGGGCTAAGGGCCCCCACTGGCCCTTTCCTTATGAACTTTGAGCCCAAAGGCTTGGGGAGAAGAGGAAGCCCCATCTCTGCCCCCCTACAAGCTATCCTCCATGCTGACTGTGGCCTCCAGCTTCTGAACCTAAGAACGAACCCCCCCCCCGCCCCCACCTCCCAGGGTGGAAAAGCAGCTGCCAGGTGTCAACTTATCTCTACCCAGGGTCAGCCATCCGGGGCAAGACTCTGAAGAAGGCACAGACCATCCCAGAATGAATAGAAGACTAGGCACCAGTTAACTCAGCTGCTACACAGGGACATCCCTGCTCCCCCACTAATGGGGGCCGTGACCCCAAGTGGAAAAATAAAACATTCTCTGTCTTTTGCACCACACACACAGAGTAGCCATAGGCTCTGTTAGTTCTGACCCAGTTAAGATGCAGCCACAATAAAGTGAACCCCCAAACGGCACAGCACATGGTCCAGTGCTTCCCTATGGCTAGTGACTGCCTCTCATAAGCTGCGGACAGCTTCACATACTATTCAAGAACCATATATTATATTATAAAAGCCTTCTGTGGTACATCATTCTCCCCAGCCCGACTAAATAAAGGTTAAGTGAACACGAAGGATGCCAAGCATTTGCCAGCCCAGACTGCCTCTCTCCTGTCCTGCCCAGGAAAACGAGGACCTGCCGGGTTCCTGGAGAGTCTGAATCCCAGCAGCTGAGCCTGGTTTCGGGAAATACAAGCCATTTTGTCCAGTTTGTGCTGATGCCAGTCCTGGCCTCATCCTGGCCTGAGGGAGCCTCGCCACATCCTTGAACTGAAGTTGGAGAGTTTTCTTTTATTAACTGTGGATTTTAGTTTTTGTAACCACTTTATCATGATTTAATCACACCCCCCACCAGTCCACTCACAGTGTGCCATTCACTGGTCTTTAGGACCTTCACCGAGCTGGGCAGCGTCACCTCCGCCCAATTTTAGAATCTTCTTGTTATCCCCTAGAGAAACCCATTCATAGCCATTCCCCATTTCCTTATCCTTGGTCCTAGACAACCCGTGATCTACTTTATAGATTTGTCTATTCTGAATATAAATAGATGCAAAAGGTAGGTAGTCTCTTGTGTATGGATTCTTTCACTCAGCAGAAGATGCATCCAGACTGTACATACACCAGTAACTTTACTCCTTTTTAGGACTGTATAGTATTCCAGCATGTGGATGCACTCATGGATGAAGAAAAGCATTTTGTGTAAAGATGGGCCTTTGCATTCCTTTCTGTTCCCCATCAGAAGTGCTATCCCTCAAGAAACCCAGTTGGGAGCATGCCTGGGGCCAGCTGCCATTTGCTTCTCTCACCATCTGGTAGAATCTCACTTCTTAGCTGATCTTTGACTGATCTGTGTGTTGACACAAAGCAAGTAGTGGTTTTTCAAGCCCAGAGATTGTCCAGGGCAGGAATGCCAAATGTTGCCCGCAGGGGGCTTGAGGCCCTCAGTCCCACCTCAAGCTCCTCCCACCCGGAGCCATTCTAGATAAACACAGGTTTAGCCAAACCATGTGTGCTGTAGAAACGGCTGAGACAGCCCCAGCCCAGAGCTTCTGCTACACTGCGCTTTCTCCGGGAAGCTTCCTGCTCCACAGACCTCACCTGTGCCCGCTGCCACCCGGGGCCTGAGCCCCTCAGCAAGCTCAGCATGTCCTCACCAGGCCTGGGTAAGTGCCAGTCAGTTGGAATCCCACCTTCTACAGGATCTCCATCCCCATCTCCTGTTCCTTAAGTATTTAGGGAGAGGAGGTTTATCAGCAGCTTTCCACTTAATCTTAATCTCCCCCGCCCCGCCAACCTGGACAGATCCCCTGCTCAGGCTGCTCTGCTCAGTCTAAGTCCCACCTTGGCCTTGGGCGGAGGGGAGGGTCCCCACACTGGCTGTGCCCATGCCTGCCTCAGGTGAAGTCCATTCACTCACTATCATTCTCGCGGTGTCTTTACTTTTTCTCTTCCCTCTACGACAAAGTCCATCTAAGGAAACCAAATGTCATGTATATAAATTAGTGTTCTCACTCACAGCAGGTGGCACTTCTGGGTCTGCCTTTGATGCCTTGCTCTGTGCCAACATCCTGGCATCCGGGAATCAGGTGAGCTGTTTCTAGCTCTCTCCAAACCACAGGACCTGGCAAGCCCTATTAGGAGGGGGACAGTGACTGCCTGAGAGCCGGGGACCCCTGAGGCCCTCCCTCGTCTTTCCCCTCCCAGGAGGTGATGCTGCTGTGATTCATTCACTCTTTCACGCATCCATGCATTCATGCAGTCAGTGTTATTGAGCACTTCTATATTCCAGACACCCAACCCCGGAGAAAGCTATAGTCCCCACCGCCCAACCACCATAGTTCTGTTTACTGTGCAACAAAAGCTCCAGTAACTGATTAACAAGATTTAACTGCTGTTCCTCTTTGGACAACCAAAATTTTTTCTTGCACGGTTTTTTTTTATTATTATAATTGTTTATTTTTACATCACTTTATGCCTTTTTCCACCTCAGTTGTTTTAATCCCCATGGGCTTCTGTCACCAAATTACCTGTGTGCCATCACCACAGTCCAGTGTGCTCCCCCCTATTGTTGATCCCATCCCCACTCCGCCCTTGTAAAATGTCTCTGGTATATAGTTGTTCATTATTGTTTTAATTTTTTCTCCCCCTGGTCCGTTATACTCCTGCTGTGAGTGAAACCATCTGGTCTTTTTCCTTTTCTTTCTGGCTTATTTCACTAAGCATGATCCTATCCAGCTCCATCCATGTTGCTGCAAAAGGCATGAGTTTATCCTTTTTGATTGCTGAGTAATATTCCATTGTGTATATGTACCACATCTTTTTAATCCAGTCATCTACTTTTAAGTATCTGGGTTGATTCCATCTCTTTCCTATTGTAAATAAAGCAGCAATAAACATGGGGGTACAGGTGTCTTTTTGAATCAGTGTTTTTGCAGACAACCAAAACTTTTCAAAGCTCTCTGGGCTCTCCCTTGACATCTGCCAAGATGTGACCCTGCCCCACCTTTTCCATTCACAGCAGACACCAGGTCTGAGTCTGAAGGCCAGTTCCCCCAAAGTTCAGTCTCTCCACCCTAAACATCAAAGAAGGGTGGGGTCAGAGAGGCCAGCCCCGAATATCCTGCCTCCCGCCCAGCTCCCTCCCACCCTCCTGATGGACATGCTGCAGAGGACGGAGGACACCCAGAGGGGGGCACTGCCGTGGCACACAGCCACGATGTTCTGTGCCGAGAGCCTAGGGCACATGGCACAGCACTGGCTTGGCCCGTGCTGAGAAGGACCTCGGCCCAGGACCCGGCAGCCAGCCCTGTCCAGGTTGGCCTTCGCTGTCCAGGGCTGTTTCTATGGGATGGGATGGTGAGAGGCTGGCAGGCACCTGGCTGTGGGCTGGGCCCAGCGCCTCCCCCTGCCTGCCCTCCCCTCCCCCACTGCCACGACCTGCAGGCCTGGGGTTCAGCACCTGGAGGCCCATCAGCCCAGCTGCTCCTCAGATGAAGGGGAAGCTGATGGAGCTGGAGAGACGGCAGCGAGCGATCAGGGCCTGGAGCTGTGCTGGGCACGGTTGGCAAGGCCAGGCCTG
Organism: Condylura cristata; assembly: GCF_000260355.1. Classification (NCBI taxonomy): domain Eukaryota; kingdom Metazoa; phylum Chordata; class Mammalia; order Eulipotyphla; family Talpidae; genus Condylura; species Condylura cristata. The sequence continues at coordinate 8,396,847 of NW_004567127.1, forward strand.
GGGGAGCGAGGCCATGAGAAAGCCCAGGCCGTGGCGTCCCCAGCAGCTGCCCAGCCGGTCCTGCACCGTTTAGCAGTGGCACAAGCACAACTCGGGTGCCCCCCCTCCGCTGCCAGGTGGGGCAGACCTGACTTGGGTGCCCCCCTCCGCCCCAGGGCAAGCACCAGCTGGGTGTAGTGGACACAGGTGGGAAAGGGTTGCACTTGAGTTGAACTGAGGGTACAATGAAGTTAACGGAAAACAGGAGAGTGTTTCCCACGAGGGAACAGGCAAAGGCACAGTCCACAGCTGCTTGAGGCGGGAGGCCTGGGGGTGTGAGAGGCCTGCTGGGGGGGAGGCTTGGTGGGGGAGGCCTGTTGGGGGGAGGCCTGGTGGGGCAGGAGGTCTGGTGGGCTGGAGGCCTGGTGAGCTGGAGGCCTGGTGGGCTGGAGGCCTGGTAGGGTGAGAGGCCTGGTGGGCAGGAGGCCTGGTGGGCTGGAG
>NW_004567127.1:8398126-8406774 GCF_000260355.1 Condylura cristata
CCCCTTCTCTCTGGTCTTCTGTCTTGAGAAAAACCAACAATTCTGGTTGTAACGGTGAGTTGATATGATTAGACTGAAAGGGTGATTTGGCCCCAGACAGCCTCCAGGTGGCAATGGGAGAGGGTTGGGGGCGCCCTGTCCCGGGGAACCCTCCTCTCGGCAGCACTGAGGTAGTGGCCACTGCCTCGCCCAGAAGGGCCAGGCCTACTGCACCACCAGGCTGTCTGTCATGGGCTCCCTCCCCCGCTGGGCTCCTGGATCCCAAGGAGCTTGGTTTCCAGAACCTGCCTGAGCATCCAGGGAGGGGCGGTAAGAAGGCGCAAAGGCAGCAGAGCAGGCAGCTGTGGCTGTAAAGAAGCGGGAAGGGAAGACTGGCCCCTGGGGGGGGCCAGCCGGGGGCCGGTGGATCCTGGAGTAAAGCCGGTGCAGAGCACCCAGCAGGATCAAGCCCAAGTCAGAACAGCCCCCTCTGGGCATTTCTCGCCCAGGCTTGAGGTGGCGGGAGCTCTGGGCGCACCGAGTTATAGGTACAGACTCCGCTCAGGGCCGCACTGGCCAGCGCGGCTGGAGCAAGGATTTGGCACTAAGCCAGGGAGTCAGCTGCAGAAAGGGGAGCTGCACCCATCCAGTTCTCACCCACGGCTCCAGGGCCCTGCCTGCCTCCAGCCTTCAGCCCTTCTGGGCCTCAGGCTCCTGCACAGCTGCCTCCCTCCCTTCATTCTAAAGGACCCTGAAATCCGCTGTCTCCAGAGAAGGGCCCTGGAGCTGGCGGGATGGTCTGGACCCCCCAACCCTGTCCCCGGAATGGCTAGTCCTGGCAGCACCCCAGAGCCCCCCCAGCCATCAGGCAGGAACGTCAGGGCTACAGCGCCTTGCTCATGCTTTTATTCAGCAGCGGGCAGGCTGGTCCCTGGTGAGACGAGGGGCGGGGAGAGCCTCTGCAGGGTCCTGATGGCGGCGCCCAGTGGGCTGTGACACCGTCCCAGGCAAACTGCTCTAAGCTTCCAGAAGCCTTGCTCACCCAGGCCCTGTGACCCAGGAATGCAGGGATGGGAGAGGGGGTGCTGTGCCCAAGTCTCTGGGGGAGGAAACACGCAGGGAGGGAGGAGGGAGGCCTCCCCAGGAGAAGAGCTGGACCAGGCCAGGCGGGACAGGGCAGGAACAGCATGCTGCTCCCCGCAGCCTCTCCCGGGAGGCTCAGGCCTCCTCCAGGGCCTCAGTGCAGCTGGGACGCCCTCTCGTGGGTGGCCTGGAGGCCATGTCAGGGGGCGCCTATGTTTCCGTGCTAGGAGGGAGGGGGCCCGGTGGGCAGGGGGGATGGACGGGGAGTCCACTGGGATGAAAACAGCCCATGCAGCAGGAGAGCCCATGGGCCTGGGGGTGCTCAGGAAGAAGGCTGGGGTCCCGGGACCTGCAAGCTCCTAAAGGTTGATGTTCTTCAAATCTGTGGAGCACCGGTAACGGCCATCCGGGCACCTGGCGCATAGCAGGTTGGCCAGGCAGGGACAGGTGTGGTGCTGGCGTTTTCTGAAGAAGGGGACCTGGGGAGGAAGAAGAGACATGGTGTCTTCACCCAAGATATCAGGGGTATCTCCCGGAACCCCGACCCAGGCAGCCTGGCTCAGTACTGTGACCGGGCTTGATGCTGCCATGTCCACCCCGACCCTGAAAGCCCAGCGCTGCCTAGCAGGGGCGCCCTGGCTGACCCAGCACACAGAGCATGCGCACACACAAACACACACAACGCACCCCACAACTCAACTTTGGTGGGTGCTGGGGGGTGAGGGGGTAGCTGGACAAGAGAGCCCGTCTCTGGCCTGTGCCTGTCCCCCCGAGCAGAGCGGGGGTTGCGTGGGAGGGTCCGAATGGGAGCGCTGGGCCCACAGGTGGGCCCCACTGCCTGGGTTCAAATCCCAGGTCTGCCCCTTCCCGCTGTGTGGCTACCTACAGGTCCTTTAGCCTGTCTGTGCCTCAACTAGCCTGTAAGCTGTCAAGCCGTCTCAACCATGCATTTGCAGAAAGCCCCTAACCCGAGCAGCTGTGCGCAGGAGGCTCCCGGCGTGAACCTCCGTGACCGCTGTCGGCCCTTTGGGAACACAGAACTGCAGCTGAACCAGCTCCCACCCCGAGGTGACCAGGACTTGCAGCTGGCCTGACTCGCCTCCCCGCAGCCCCTCGGGCGGGTGTGCTGGGGGCTGGAGGGTGCGCTGAGCTGAGAGGACGCGCTCCTGGGTGCAGGCACGTCCACAGAGGCGTCTTGAACACGGAGCTGCCAGAGAAGAGCCCGGAAAGGGTCTCAAGCCCAGGCCCCAGAAGCCTGGGCCCTCCCTGCCCTACGAGGTCCCTCAGTTGAGGTCCAGTAGCTGCATCCTCCTGAAGATTCTGGACCAGGGGCCCTCCCTGGTGGCGCAACAGGTTAAAGCGCAGCCCTGCAAAACTGGCTGCAGCCACTTCTACACGAGCTCGATTCCCAGCCTGGGAGCTGACCCACAGGGCGCGGCAGACCTCTCCTGACCCGCCCGATGCTCCCCTCAGCAGTGCACTTCGTCAATCAGCCTGTTCTGCTCCCCACTGTCTCTGTGAATCGTCTCACCACCCCTGCACCTCTGGCCTGCACCCCAGTTCTGTATGCATAAGTAAATAAATCTTTAAAAAAAAAAAAAAAGATTCTGGGTCAACAGTCTGCCCCCTCTGCACTCGGGGCCAGGAGCTGGCTGGCTGGGCAGCAGCAGCACGGGGCCTGGGTGCCCAGCACCCTGACGGGTGAGTGCTTCCTTGCGTGTTGGCCCTAGACGTGGCTTGCTACCCCTAGCATAGCCCCAGCTGGAAGGCCATTTTGCAGGTTTTATTTCATGTTTTTCTGGAAAGTTCTTAGGTGCAAAGGGCTTTTGTCAGCTCTGAAAGCAACTTCAGAGATAACCTACCTGCCTCTGAGGCAACTGAGCCCAGAACTGCTCCTGCCCAAGACCACCCAGACAATGACAAGCCGGGGTCCCGGCCCCCAGCTCCAGCAGGCAGTAGGATCCGTACCCTGCACCTCCTCAGCTGCCCCCCGAAGCCCGGAGGCAGTGCCCAGCCCCAGGGGGGTATCAGTTGCCTCTGGCTCGGGGCTGTGCACCCACCGGGGCCCAGGCTGTACCTTGTGGCTCACGGGGTGGCACTCCTCTCCCTCCCGCCCGAGCGGGGTGCACATCCGCAGCCCACGGAGCCACAGGCTGATGGCACAGCAAGTGCCCGCCCCGCACTGGGCATCCCACTCACAGGCCTGCAGGGAGAGACGGGGCGTCAGTGCCCGCTAGTGGCCCCCAAGAGAAACCAGGAGGGAAAGGCACCCCGAAGCCCTTCTGGGGAGGGGGCAGCACCTTGCCTCAGCCTCGCAGGGCACCTGTCCCGGGGTGGGAAGGGGCTCGAAGCTCAGCGTGGCCTCAGAGTGGATCTGGGGCGCCCCCAAAGGAGGCCGTGCCCCCTTCTGACAGGTCTAAGGCCGTGCCCCCTTCTGACAGACATCGCTTCTCTAGCAGACACTTGGCCGATGCTGGTGGAACTGAATTAACTCAAATTCCTGGAAGGGGCAGGATGGCCGGAGCCCCGAGTGGGGGCTCCCCAGCCCTGCCCCGAGGCTGGTGCCTTGGTCCTCCCCTCAGCCCGCTGCCAGCCCTTGGCCTTGACCTTGACGCTGCCTGCCCTTGACCTTGACAGAAGCCCAGCCCCACCTGCAGTGCAGGCAGGTGCCTCCCCGGTGCTCCCTGCTGGCCAGCCTGACCCCCACATGGGGATGGGCTCTCTGGGCCGTGCTCCCAGAACAGGGGGTGTGGGGAAGTCCCCAGCTGGCTTCTGGGAGGTGTCATGTGTCAAGAAGGCCAGACAAGCCTCTCTAAACAGGAAACAGGTTTCTGGACTGCTGAAGTCTCAAGGGGGCGCCCGAGGGAGAAGCCCCCAAATTCTCTACTTCCAGAGAAAGCTCAGCTACTTTCTGGGTTTCGGTCCCTCTTTCCCCAACAAGGCCAGGAGTGGAGCAGGCCTGGCAAGACCTGACTCAGCCCACCCAAGAGGGTTGTGCAGTCAGCTTGGCACACAGCAGGGTGCCGGGGGGCCTTGCTGCTCCCCGCCCAGGAACAGCCCATCTCACACATCAGCCCCCCCCCCCCCCCACCGATGGTTCAGGGTGAAGGCCACAGAGAAGGCTGGCTGTCCTGCTCAGGGGGGCAGGGGCCCGGGGGCCCCCGCCAGGGAGAGAGGAGTGAGGAGATGGTAGAAACTGCTATTCCTGGGCCTCCCTGGTGGCCTAGGGGTTAGGTCTCAGTGCTAATCCCCGGCCAGGGAGGGACCCACAGGGCACAGCAGACTTCTCCTGGCTCCCCGCTGCTCCCCTCAGCAGTGTGTTTCAGCCAGTCTTCCTATTCTGCTCCCCACTCTGTCTCTGGTGAATCCTCTCACCCCACCCGCAACACACACCCATGGCCTACAGCCCAGTTCTGTACAAAATAATAATAATAAAGGAGAAGAAAGAAATGTTCTTCTCGGTGAATATTAAAAGTAACCCAATTCCAGCAAATGTTGGGCACTTTTCTCCATTTCCATTCCCGCTGGAAAAGTTGGAAGAGTTTGAATTAAAGTGCGCATCCCTCTGTTTCCCCACTTATTTTTCCCATCTGAACACTCTCAGGTGAAAGCATGCCTGTTTTCATAAGAATATTCTGCAACCATATACATTGTGGGCTGCAATTGAGGTGGTTCCGGGAAAAGCCAGGCTCCCCCCGAGACCAAAGCCCTAGCGTCAGGGGTTCTAGCCCTGTGGGGCGCATGTTCTGAACCCCACTTCTGCCTGATGGACCACACTTGTCTGGGCACACGCTGCCTAGTGCTATGTCACTGATGTTTCTGGGCACAGAGCGAACAAATCTAAACATAAACAGTTCCAAGACAGGCTTTTTCCAGAGTAAAGAAAGCAGAAGTTTAACGTTCCGGAGAAGCTGAGGTTATTATGCCTTTAATTCAGTCGACTTGCTGTGTAAATCCAACTTGACACGTGGACCAGCCTGTACATGAAACCCAAAATTTACACAAGATAAATTAGGGGGTGCTAATCCACTGTACATGGGGGCCCCCCATTACAGGCGAATCTTCACCAGTTTCAACACCCTCCTACACAATGAGCGTAGGGTTTGAGTTATACACAGCTTCTCAAAGGCAAACCGGGAGCAGAACAGCTAACAAACCGCTCAGGAAACCCTCTGTGAAGCCTGGCAGAGGGTAACTCCCCATCCCCGCATTCGCCACTGGGGTGCTTCCTGGCTGGCCCCGTGGTCCCCGAGGGGGCCAGAGACTTACCCCCGTTATCACGGCACCGTGGGACACCGTCAGCAGGAGCAGCAGCAGCGAGACTCGCAGGGCCCGCCTCATGGTCCCTGGGGTGAGCGCCGAGGCTGCCACTGTCTGCTCAGCCTCGAGCCTGGCCAGCTGGGAAGGCCGGACTCTGCTGCCCGCCTCTGCTCCCAGATTTATAAGTCCGACCCAGCTGCCTGTGGCTGCGGGTCCGCTCTCCTCCCTGCCCCATCCCCAGGGTTACTCAGATGATCTGAGTAAAGATGAGACCTGAATCCCTAATGGCCTCAAATCACCATCAAAACCAATAAAAAGGAAGACGTGGGCAGGGGTGGGGGCAGCAGTCGCCCTGACTCTCCCAAGAACTCGGCTCCACAGTTACATCCATCTCCCTGGATAGTGCTTCGTGCCCCTGGGGCACCACTCGTTCTGCCCGCAGGGGGAGGGCTTTGGTGATGAATTAAGGCATTTGCATCATTGTCTTTTAATCTGCACCCTGGCCTGGCCGCCAGGGGCAGGCTCCTCCGCTCCCCCACACCCCAGCCACAGAGAACAGCTGCACTCTGGCTGCTTGTTCACCGTCAGCTGGGCACTGGGCGGTTCTGAGGGCCCAGGTGGGGAAAACCCTGTCCCAGGCCCTCCAGCAAGGAAGCAAAGCCAGGTTTGTTCCCGGCAGCACGCAGGAGAAGCTGCTTTCTGTTTTGTCCCAGCTTCTGTGACCGGCCGCAAGAAAGGACGGCGGGAGGCAGAAAGGCTGAGCAAGCGGAGATTATTGCTCCCGGACAGCAGCTGAGACAGAGCCCCTAGGGTGGGGTCCACAGCTACAGCCAACCCAATAAGGGGGGGCAGGGTCTCTTAGATAGATTCTAAACTCAGATTCCAATGGGGGTGACTCATCGCTGTGTCCTTGATGTGACGCCCCGTTCTTCGTTATCACCTTCAGCTAGTCCCATCCAGGATCCCAAGGTCAGTTTATTACCACTTTATCAAGCTTGGGTGCAAGGCTCAATTCTTTACCGCCCTAATTCAGTCCTTGTCAGTATATCTTTGGTTCCCAACACTTTCTAGCCGGCTCGGGACTGGCACCCCGTGCAGAAGATGTGGGCACATGACGTGGGCACACAGGGGCCAGAGGAGTAGGGGGGCTGTGGTCCAGCTCGGAGGTGCCTGGAGCCAAGGGGCTGCCTCCCTGCTCCCTGGGGTGAGCTGAGAATGGCCTTATCTAGGGATGAACAAACATCATGGACTCAGACGCCAGTCTCCTGGGCAGTCAGTCACCTTGGGCAGGAGCCTCGGTCCCGACAGTCCAGAGATGTCCCCCCACACACCCCGACCATTGTCAGACCCCTTCTCTCCATGAGGGGAGAGACTTGGTTCCTCAAGGTGCAGTTTTGCAGCATGTGAGCAGCTACTGCACACACCGACACAGGAAGTTCCCCTGCAGCCACAGCTTCATGAAACACGACCCTGCTGCCCAGCTTTTGGGGTGCAGCAACTTGCAGGGGCTTGCCTAGCTAGCAAGCATTTGAAACACCAAAGGGGGCCGCAGGCAGGATGCAGGTGGTAGAATTTCCCACGTTCTTTCCCATTCACTTTTCTGGGTGGGGGGAGGAACATCTCAGGGAAATGGGGTCCCCACGCAGCATCACTGACAGCAGAGGTGATAGCACTGTGGCCAAAACCTCAGAGGCCACGTCTGGACCCCAGGGGACACTGCTGAACTCCAGGGGATACTGCTGAACCCCAGAAGCCATTGCTGAGCCCCAGGGGATACTGCTGGGCCCCGAGGGACACTCTGGACCCAACTCTGCATTTGGATACAAGAATCAACGAAGGGCCTGACGCTCTGCCTCTACTTCTCCACTTTCATGAATGCCAATGCCAGCAAGTGCGTGTGTGTGTGTGTGTGTGTGTGTGTGTGTGTGTGTGTGCACCGTGAGTCTCACAGACCTGGAGCAGTCACAGGGAGGCCCAGGCCCATTCAGCCCTGACCTGGCTAGTACCCTGACACCATCCACCTTCACACTTGCAGTGAACTTGACTCCGAGGCCCTGACCCCACCTCCCCCCAGCTTACCACGGTCTGGCTCGCAAGCTGGACAGGCAGTGTTCACAGGGCCCTCCTGCTCTATACACGCGACCCTCTAGTTTTGACGTTTAACCTCTTGTTAAAAACGTGATCACGAGCCCTCCCTGGAGGAGCAGCGGGTTAAAGTGCAAGACTAAGAAGCTAAAGCCACTTCAGTATGAGTTCGATCCCCACCTGCCCCAGAGGTGACCACATGGCGCGGCAGACCTCTCCCGACCCGCCCGCTGCTCCCCTCAGCAGTGTGCTTCATTGATCTGCCTGTTCTGCTCCCCACCCTGGTGAATCCTCTCCCCCCCCACTGCACCTCTGGCCTGTACCTGAGTTCTGTATGCACAAATAAATAAATCTTTAAAATGCTGAGAACCAGGTTGCTGTCAGGGCTGAAAGCCCCATGCAAGCTAGCTGACCCCTTGGCGTGCCTGGTCTCCAGCCATGGGAAGGTCCCTGCATCCTGCCTCCCAGGCGTGTGAGTAGGGAGCAGACACATTGTAATAGCATCAGAGAGAATCAAGCACCCCAGCACCCCCAGGCCGGATCACCCCATTATCCCAGCACAGCCCCCCACTCCAGCTGCCTGCCTGCGTTCCTCCTGCTGCTCCTCCCACCGTCCCCTGCAGCTGGACCTCCACTTCCCTACTCAGTGAGTTCCCAGAAAGGTAGTTTGCACTGCTCCTCTCCTGTGCTGGCCCCAGCCCACTCCAGCTGGCCGCCACTGTCCACACAGCAGCGACAAGGCTCTCCGGGTCACCCGCACCCCCCTAACCGGCAGCATTGGGGGCCACCCTCAGCTCCCTAGCACTCTCCAGCCAGTGGCTCAAGCAGCTGTTCCTGCTTTATATTCCTCACTGCCTTTCCATCACATGGTGCTGTCTCCTGCCTGCCTCTGTCTCAGTCTCCCCCACCCCCACCTGGTTTCTCTGCTCCCTCCCATCCCTCCGGGGAGGTTGTTCCTGGGGTTACACACTCCATGGTCTCTTCTCCCTCCACCCACATGAACTTCAAGGGCACCCAAGTGCCCACCCCAGGCCCTTCAGGCTCCTGACTCCCCCCTTTTTATTTTATGCCCTGACCCCCTGTCTTAGGTCACCGCTGACCCAACGCCTTTACCCGTCTTTGGCTAACCTCCAACCCTGCCTTAGGCAGGCGCTGTGAGCCTACGGTGTTGCCCGTCATAGGGAGAGTCAGGAGTCTTTTAACATTTATAGCCACACCTGATGAGACCCGTGGAAGCCACC
>NW_004567127.1:8407899-8422614 GCF_000260355.1 Condylura cristata
GTTTGTGGATCCCATGTTTACCCCAATACGTCCTTACCGGTCTAGGACGACCCTGTCCGTTGTTCCCCCTTACGCAGATCTCGGTGGGACCTCCAGTTGCCGCGCCCGCACGGCAGGGAAACCAGTCTGCGCGGGGGACGTCGAGGTTGAAGAGTCAGCACACGTAGATGGTTGCAGCAAAATGTTCTCTCTCCCCTCTTATCCTTTCCAGCCTCCCTTTTATGCCCTTAATCCCAGGATGTTGGCCTGGGGCAGGAGGAAATCTCCCTCACATGTGCCACTGCGATCAGGGTGGATATTCATCAGCTGCCCCAAGGTTAAGCCACTCACACAGGTGGCAAGATGTCTTCTTCCTATTATGATCTTGTGCTTAAGCTCGGGGTGGGGGGGGTGGTTGGGGAGGCTCATCCCAGCTGGGACCCAACACCTGACCCTACACCTGAGAGCCTCTTGGATGTCACTGCCTCGAATCCCTACTGGCACCCCAACTGCAAACACCCCTGTCCTCTAGGATCCATCGTCATCCTCACCCCTCAGTGCGCTTATATTGTTCAAGTTTCCTTGTACAAATGACAGAGTCCACTCTGGCCACCTTGAGCAAAAAAGGGATTTCATGAAGAGTATTAAGTAGGTCATTGGTTTGTTTGGGGTCTTGAGAAACAGGATGCAGCTGAGCACAAGGACCAGAAACCCACCGCAGACTTGCACAAGAAGGAAGCCCCCCCCCAGCACTCCCCAAGCCAGACCTCAGACCTCCCGCCATCCAGGCCCCACCGTTGGGATGGGGGAGGAGGGGGGAGCCTCTTTCTGTGTGTTTCATGCAGGCTGCGCCATGTGTGGTTGCAAGCCTGGGGGTGCAGGGAACTGTTGACTCTGGGCTCCCTGCTCAGGAAGGGTCACCAGCGGGCTCAGCTCAGTCAGGGAGCCTGACAGACTCCCCGGCAGCTCCCCAGCCCCAGGGCCATCCTCTCCTCCCTTTGGCTTCACCACCAGTAAGAGTCTACTGGTGTGGCCCCTCATTCCAGGTTCCCCCTCTTCACTCATCTTCCACACAACCCACAAATCTGTTCTTCCCCTTAGAGATCAAAAGTTCTCCGAGGAGGTTCACTGACTCAGGGTCAGGCCCCAGCACCCCAGCTGGTGCCCAAGGCTCCCGTGGCCTGGGCTGTCTCCCCAGCCTCATCTCCCATGCCGCACCCCACCCCCGCACATGCCTACACCCCTTTCCTAGGACACAGAGCCAAACTGTCCCCACCCCCGGCCCCCCATCACTTTCTCATGTCTGCATGATGACGCCCTGAGTTCCACCCTGGTCCAGCCACTTCCTGATGGATTAACTGAGCCGGAGGCTCACCTCTCTGAACCTCCATTTTCTCTCCTGAAATATAAGAGTGCCTTGCAGCACAGGACATACCTGCAGTCTTAGACACTGGAGGGGGTTGAAAGCCTCCCCAAAAGATGCATCCCCAACCCACGCCAACCTGTGAGCGTGACCTGCTTGGACAAAGGGTCTGAACAGGTGTGACGCAATGAACACTCTTGGCCCAAGATCACCATGCTTCGCCCAATGGCTATTCCCACCGGAGGCCCCACCTTTCAGCTCTAAAATTGGAAAGGAACGTTCCAGAAGCTTCTTGGGTCTTTCTTCATTAAAAAAATAAAGGCAGTTGACTTAGCAGAGTGCCAGGGAGGAGTCTCAGCAGCTGGGCCGTCAGCTCAGCTCATGCTATGCCTCTTGGTACCTGGCAGGTGCCAGCGCTCGCCTCAGCCAGTGAAGGTGGAAGGAGGGGCCACGAGGCCACGGATAAGCCCCACTGTATCCTTCCACCCCATCGTTACCATCCCCCCCTTTCTCTCCTCCCCCTCTGGGACCCTCCCTCCTGTCCCCCAAAAAACCAGAAACCCAGCTCATTCTTAGTCTCCAGTCTAGTCCCCTGCCCTGCCCTAGGGGATCCACACAGAGGTTCATATTTGAGGGCCACCTGTGCTCAGGTACCTGTGCTGACAGGATCCACCTGCACAGGGCCGTTTCCCCGACCTGAGGCCACAACACCTTTTCTGCACTGCAGGAGCTCTGCTGTTTAGTCCCACCTAGACCCTGGGGGACCTTCAACAAGGGGGAGACAGGATTCGGTAGGTAAACACTCCAACGTAGAGAGCACTGGAAGAATCCAGCCCCCCACCCAGCGAACATATTCTTTGCTGGGATTCCTTCCCGGCCTCCCTTCTCTCCACTCCTCCCTCCTGGTTTCTGGAATCACCTCCCAAAGACAGTCCAGCAACCAAGCTTATGCCTCAGGCTCAACTTCCTGGGAACCCAAGCTGAGATGCCACTCCACATCATCACAGGGCTTGGTTTTCCTCCTCTACAGAGTGAGGTTTCAGACTCTGCCTCAGGGACTGTCCTGGGGAGGAAAGGGACTCCCCACCGCTAATGAGGTCCAGCAAAGGGCGCCCCACACTGCCTAACAGCAGCTTCATCACCAGTGAGTCCACATTCTCAAATAACTGCGCTTTGACTTGTGGGAAAACCACCAGGCCACTGTTCTGGAATGTTCCCTCCAGGCCCTGAAGGTGGGTCCAGAAAGGTGAGCCCAGTCCCAGAGCCAGCCCTGCCAAGGGGGAGCCCTTCTTTGAGGCAACCTTTCCTGACCGCCTGTCCCAGGACATTCAGAGCCTCGGCTGTCTAGTCCTGAGGTCACATCAGAAAGAGTCTGGGGTGAGAAAGAGGCCAGGCTGGATATTTCCAACGAATTTCTGGGCATTCCTATCCGGGATGGGTTTTCCTTCCCGTAAGATGATCCCCAGGCACCAGAAACTTCTCTGGTTCATTAGGTCTTTGGTTTCCCTATAAATGTCAAAGCCCTGCCTCCCTGTGGGATCCCAGCCCTGCCTTGAAGTGGCAGTGGCCATCAACAGTCCTAGCACCGCCAGCTAATGACCAGACAGGGCGGTCGCAGGCAGGGAGACAGCCAGACGACTTTGCCTCTGCACTAATTGCTCCCGGCTATGTGGGAAGTTCCCCGGAGTTGGAAGACGAGGAACATAATTGTTAAAAGCAGAAACAAAGAACCTGTACTGGGCCAGGACCCCCTTTCTTGACCAGTTGGAAGGGATCGCTCCCCCTTCGCACAGGGAGGAGAGGATTCTCATGATGGGAGAGCCGGGTCAGTACTCACTCTGGTCACCACTGTCCAGTCTACAGAGGCTTCCTCCCAGGCTTTGGGGGTGTGAGCAAAAACAAACAAGAAAACAAACCGAAAAAGGAGGTCAGAGGAGGAGGCTGGGTAGAAAAACCCTAATCCTGCCCCAGGGTTCTCAGTGGGTGGTCCCCAGGAGGAGAGGACACCCCTCTGAAGATCACAGACAGTTAGAGCAGCAAAGACTGAGTCTCCCCACAAGAGATGGGGCAGGATCTGTGGGCTACCAGCTATGCAGAGCCCTTGAGTGCTCAGGGTGGGTCTCGTGACCTCTGCCCAGTGCCTCCCCCGCCAGCAAGCGCCCCGGTGTGGAGTGTGACTTCAGTCATCCACCCTTCTCCCGGCCAGACTCCTCCTCGGCCTCCGATTCTATCCCGGAACCTCAGGTCATTACCAAAAGCAGGTCGTGGCACCCTTGTGAGTCCCAGGTGTCTGTCCCCAGCATCTGTCCCTTCGGTATGAGGGTGACAGCCAGTTGAAGGGACAGCGCTGTTACAAACATAGACGGGGAGGTGGGGGGAACTGAAAAGCATCCTAGAAATAAGTAGACCCCAACGGGTGGCGGGGGAGTGAAGTGGGACAGAGGTAGGGAGTGTTGCAGAGATGAGCCCAGTTTAGCGTTTAGAGCGGAAGTTGGATGTGAATAGGCAGAAGCAAGGGACCACACTGAAGGGTGAGCAGGTTCACGGAGAATCTGGAGACCCAACTTGAACTTGTAACCAAGTTCAAGGCGATCGGCACCTCTGAGGGGTGTGGAGCAGGAGCAGAGCAGAGCTTTGGAGTGGACAGCAACCCAGGGGTAACCCAGGCAGCCTCCAGGTGGTTATTATGATAGCAAAGCTTCAAGTGCAGCATTATACTTGCAGATGGGAACAAGGTCCCAGCCCACTGAACTAGAGCCCAAAGCCAGGGCCCTGGACGCTGAGGGGAATAAACCTCTGGGAGCTCGCCCAGAGCCGTGCACCTCTCAGCAACGACAGCAGCTGGGCTCTCCCTGGAAGCTCATGCCCTGGAAGAGCCAGCAGATGCCCCAAGCCTCCCGCTCCCTCCGTGCTTTGCTATTACACCCCAAAAGATTTACCAGGGACCGTGGTCTATGAGTTGCCATGTGAAAGCAAATCACTCGCCAGCCTGGGAAAAGCAGCACAGCCCAGTAGCAGAACCCCCCACCAGGAGGAGCACTAGGGGTGCGGTGACTGAAGATCTGTAACTCTCAGGGCCGGTGTTGGCCGCCTGCACGGGAGGCCGGTGCGGCGGCCCCGGCTTAGCAACATGGCAGGACTGATCCCTCCACCGGGGCTGAGCTGAGGGTGGCAATAAACGGAAGCTGCTGTGGGAATACAGCCCGGGCCTCATATTGGGTGATAAGTCTGTGCTGGCCAATTTCCACTGAAATAAGCCAGCCCCGTCTTCCGGGAGAACCCCCGGGAACCCTGGCCCAGTTCAGGGGCTACAGCATGCTCTTCTCATCAAAGACTCATGCTTCGATTTCTTAATCAACCTTCTGATGTGGGTGATTGAGTTAGTATTATTCTTGAACGCATGTTCTTTGATGCATTAGGAATAGTTCATTAATAAATAAAAGCAATTAAATGAAAAACAAATCATTCCTGTGGTGGCAGATTGGGAAACTTCTTCAGCACAGCTGCTTCCCTCTTTTTACTCCACATTTAGCAGCTGAATGTGCCTTTTCTTGAGGAGCAGGATCAGTGGGTCCTGGAGCAGTGTGGCTGGATTTTTGATGGGGGGGGGGTCTCGGGAAGCATTGAGACCAGGGTCACTGCATGACTTGAGGACCTGGACCAGCTTGCTCAGCAGACAGAGTTCTGCCCGTCACCTGCCCACAGGGAGAAGGGTGTGGCCACATGTGACAATATGAACAGAGATACACTTACTTTTGAAGCAGAAAATGACGGCACAGGAAAAGAGTCTGACTTCTCTAACCCGAGTTCCTCCCCATTCCTCCAAGACACCTCCTGCTCTCATTCTTATGGAGAAAAGACAAAAAAGCAAAAACTTGAGAGTCTCCCAAGTATTCTATTTAATGGGAATTTGACAATTCCTGTATGTGATTATGAACTAACTCAGGATTGCCAGCGGCTGTCATCCCACAGGCCATCACTCATGATGGCTGCCTTGAGAAATGTGCTGAGGTTGAGTCTGAAGCCATCTTTGGGCTCCATGGGAAAAGGATGCAGGCATCAATTGGCAATGTCTCCCTGAGAACAAGATGGAAAATACTGGCACCCATGCCGTGATGTCTTCTAGCCAGCAACTCTACTTGTCCATGTGTATGGAAAATACAAAGGAAATAACCCCAGGTATAGTGTCAAGGGAGTTTCAATTCCCAAGCAACAGGAGCCCCAGTTTTCACCACAAACACAGACGCCCAGAATGCATTCTAGTAATGTGTTTCCCCTCCTGGTTCAGGTCACCCAGCAGGGTCACAGTTCCTCCTTTGAGAACCAGCTTGTCAGGAATGGGGTTGTAACTCGTCAATGCTTCACCCATCCCTAGTGCTGCATGGAATAAACTTTTTTTTAAAAAAAGATTTATTTATTTGTACATACAGAACTGGGGTACAGGCCAGAGGCTCAGGGGCAGCGAGAGGCTTCACCAGAGACAGAGTGGGGAGCAGAACAGGCAGATCTATGAAGTACACTGCTGAGGGGAGCAGTGGGCGGGTCAGGAGAGGTCTGCCGCGCCATGTGGTCACCTCCAGGGCAGGCAGGGATTGAACTCATGCAGAAGTGGCTTTAGCTTCTTAGTGCTGTGCTTTAACCCACTGTGCCACCAGGGAGGGTCCAATAATAAACTTTTTTTATATACCTTTTAGCAAAGAGTCTTGGGAAAGCTGTCCCCAGACTACCTCCTGGGATGCTGTGTTTTCAAGGGTGACCATGTCACCTGGCCATCCTGAGCAGAGGCCATAGCATGACTCCTATAGACTCAAAGAATTTCCCCAAAACAATGAAATACTCTGCTTTTATTTTTCTCAGTCTTTACCCTCTCAAAATAGCTCTTTTCAACTCTGAACAAAAGACCTCGCACTCTCATTCTCAAGATCTCAAGGTCAGTGCTTTGGGTGTCAAGGTCACTGGTTCCCATCATCTTCATGCAAATAAATCCACTTTGACTGTTTCCCATAGGTCAATAACTCACTCCCTTTAGGAAACAGGGGCCAGAGCAGCTGCGAAGACTCAGCCCTCCTGAAGAAGTGCCTCATCCTCCACACGGAGCCCTCTGCTTGGAAACTGACTGTGGATGTGGAGGGGCCCAGGAGCACCCTGAGAAGGGCACTCTTGTGAATGCCTGTCTCTCCTGTTCTCCAACAGGTTTTGAACACAGTAACAGGTCCACCTGAATAGAGCTTGGTAGATTCACAGACAAGGGGGGTATATGTCACTTACAAGCCAGCTCATCTGCTGGAAAAGGCATTGTAACCTCCAGGGGCACAGCCCAGAAAGGAAGCGTGTGACTGAACACATTAAAAAAAACAAAGTTGGGTAAAGTCGATGGCTGGATTGAAAAGATGTGGTCCATATACCCAATGGAATATTACTCGGCTATAAAAAAGATAAATGCATGTCTTTTGCAGCAACATGGATGGAGCTGGAAGGGATCATGCTTAGTGAAATAAGCCAGAAGAAAAAGAAAAATACCAGATGGTTTCACCCATAGCAGGAGTGTAAGGGGCCGGGGATTTGCGGGGGTGTTGGGGAGAGGGGGGAAGAAGGAAGCGATTGTAATAAAGAAAAAATGAAAAACAATGAACAACTACATACCAGAGACATTTAACAGGGCTGGAGGAGGGAATGGGGTCAAAAACGGGGTGGGAAAGGTGCATGGGACTATGGTGATGCCACACGAGTGAATTGGTGGTGGGAAGCCCACGGGGATTACAACCGAGATGGAAAAAGACACAAAATGAAGAAAGATGTAAAAATAAAGTTTAACAAAAAAACAGGCCTTGCATGAGAGTTAATCAGCATGGGACTGAAGGTCATTTATTAATGAGAGGAAATGTCAACATTATATTGCTAAGTGGAGAAAACTGGAAACAAAACAGAGTGTCCGATGTAATTCCATCTTGTGAGTGTTGGGGTGGGGGGGGAGAGGGTGCACCCCCACAGAGAAGAAGATGAAAAGAAAGGAACCAACTGTTAACATTTTATCTGGCAGAGAGGAATTGCTAACGACCTTGGGTTTGGTTTTATTTGCTTGTTTGGATGGTTCTTTTGTCTTCATACATTTCTAAATTTTCTCAATTTTCTGGATGAGCATATGTTCCTTTTGTAATCGAAAATGACGTAAATTTACTTTAAAATGATTACAAGAGGGCAGAAACAGGAAGAACAACACAGAACCCGAGGTTGGGGTCACGTAGAACTGTGCTCCCATGCTTGCTCTGTCCCTTCCACTGGCCTCAAGAGACCGTGGTTCCTCTTCCCTGGGCCTCTCCCGTGTCACCTAAAGGGTGCTCAGAACAGTAAGGCTGGATATTGGGCCCGTGCCAGTGTGCAAGGGGCTTGGCAGCCTGTGGCAGGTGGCTGTGGCACCAGGAAGAGGGTTGTGGTCTCCTCTGTTGCAAGCTGAGATCTAGAGAGAATGGGAAGCAACCTGGAGAACCCCAAGAAATGGTACAGTTTGGGGTGCCCATGTTCCCCATCAGATGCCCAGCTGCGCCTCCAACCCATGCACAGGGAATAATGATGACCAGGGACCCCGGGGCTCCATCAGCAGACTCAGCCGCATCTGTGGCCATGACTGACATGGGCTGGCGCTCAAGGGTCCAGAGCAGTCCCTGCAGGCAGCTGGCAGCTTCCTTCTGAAACACTGTAGGTGCTTGCAAGTGGGACAGGAGGTGGAAAGCTGGGTCAGAAGGGGGTGGCTAGATGGGTCCCCCGCAAATGGGTGAGACCCACAGCCAAGGAAAGCCGCTGGGCCGCCGGGCTGAGGCCCCAGGGACCCAGCGACCCAGGGTTGGGACAAGCACAGCTCCAAGGGCTTTTGGGGACATCACACACCGTGGGAACCACTGCGACAGCATCCAGGGTGGCACAGAGCTCCTGCCAGGCGGGCAGGCCGCTCCATTCTGCAATGTAAATCTTGCTCCCAAGCACTCGAGTTAATTTCAGCAAGAGCTCCCCAGAGCTCCCCAACTGGGCACATAATTTCACCTCCTTAATGAATCACCCAGAGTCCCACTGTCCTCAAGGAAAAAAAAGGACAACCAGAATTTGTCAAGAAATTAATTGAAAACAGCAGCGAGAGCCTCATGAATACGTAATAAGACAGTAATCGGCTCTTCCTCAGAGGCACGCTGGCATGCCCGGAACGTCCCCTCGCGGCTGCTGACCCAGGCCCAGGGCCTCTGGAGGACTGTTCTTGCTCTAGCAAAGCTACAGGTCTGCGTGTTTTCATCCTCCTGCAGCCCCCCCACCCTGCAACTGCCCCACCGCTGCCGAGGGGCCTGGACTGCCCACTCGGCATCAACTGGCTCTTCCAAGAAAGCAAGGGAAAATGCTTCTGTGCACTGCATGTACCTGAAAGGCTCTTTCTCTTGCTCCAGGGAGGTTTTATCCGCATCAGGTCACTCCTTTCTTGAGTGGGTGACTGGACCAAACGAGCACCCAAGCATTTGCAAACTGGAAGGAAACCCCAAGGTGCAGTTCTCGGTCCTGGTGCCCAGTTCGCAGGCTGGACTTGGGTGGGGTGTCATCTTTGAGAGGAAGAACACTGAGGCCTGGGAAATCACAGGACTGCGGGGGAGGGGGGCAAGGAAAGCGGTCAGCATCCCCTTCTTGCTCCACCACTTTGCTCTTTCTTCAGTTCAATTCAACAAACCAGAGCATTTGGAGAGGAGGCGAGATGAGTAAGACAGGGTCCCTGCCTGCAAGGTGCAGGTGGGGAAAATCAGGCCCCGAAGGCCTGTGATGTGAAGATAGTCATAAACCCAAACCTGGACTAGGCAGTGGGAAGATAGCACTGTCTCCCGCCCACCCAAGGATTACTGAACCTCCCACCCGCCGGGATCTCTGGGCTATTCCCCTTCACACTCTGTGAAGTTACATGTTAACTTGCAGACGGTGTCCAGCAAGACATAATTTCTATTCATTAGAAAAGCTAGCACCAAAGATTAACTTTTTAAAGATTGTTTATTTATGCATGCAAGAACTGGGGTACGGGCAGGGGGTTGGGAAAGGATTCACCAGAGACATTGGGAGCAGAACGGGAAGATCTACCAAAATACACTGCTGAGGGGAGCAGCAGGCCGGACAGGAGAGGCCTGCTACACCATGTGGGTCAGCTTCCTGGCCGGGGATTGAACTTGGCGCTGCAGTGGCTGCTGATAGCTTCACAATGCAGTGCTTTAACCCATTGTGCCATGGAGGGGGGGAGCACACAAAGCTTAGTTAACTGCCCTGTGACCCGTTGACCAATTTTGTTATGCTTTTAATTGTAAAATATATGTAACTAAATGTTACCCATTGTAAGGGTAAAGTTCAATGAAAGCACATTCACATTTCTGTTCAACTATCACCACCCTCCATTCACACAGCTCTTTTTACATTGCCAACAAAAACTCAATACCCATTTAATGCAAACTCCCTCCCCTCTCCCCTCCCCTCCCAGCACTGGTTGAACACTTTCTTACTGTCTCCAAATTGGATTACTCCAGGTAACCCATATAAATGGAGCCATACACAGTACTTGCCTTTGGACTGGTTTATTTTCCTAAGCTAATAATCACTCACTAAGCATTATTTTACCTAAGACATTCATTCATTCATTCATATTATAGCACATGCACAGTTTCTTTACTTTTCAGTGCCAAATAATATTCCACTCTACATACATAACACATTTTGCTTTTCCATTTATCCACTGATGGATGTTTGGGTGACTTTCATTTTTAGATTCTTGTGAATAACACAGCCATAAACATACAAACATCCCTTGAGATACAGCTTTCAGTTCTTTGGGATAGACACCCAGTGAAATGTCTACATGATATGATAATTTCTTTGATTTTGGGGGAACTGCCATTGTCTTTTCCACAGCAGCTATACCACTTTATATTTCCATTAATAGTGCACAAAGGGTCCACCTTCTCCAGAGCTCACCAATAGTTGCCATTTTTCACCTTTTTCATCATAACGGGCATGAGGTGATGTCTCTATATAGTCTTGGTCTCATTTCCCCATGACCAGTGATCCTGAGCTTCTGTCCATGTGCTTCCCAGCCATTGAGACCCAACTTCTTTGGAGAAAAGTCTATTCAGATCCTTTGCCCAGTTTTAAAGTCAGGTGTGAAAGAATTTCCATCTAAAATGTACCCAGAGGACATAAAGTGTCACACATGTGCTCTCAGGAAAATAAAACTTAAAGACTGATAAGGACTGAGAGACTGGTGTTTGTATGCATGCTGTGCAGAAAACAGAAACCTCACAAGGGAAATTTTGCTCGTGGCTTCCAGAACAAATAAATTAGAAACCAGGTCGGTTTCACAAGGTAGGCTGGATAGGAGTCTGTTGGTAGACTGGGCTGGTTTTGTCTACTCTGGCAATCTGAGGATTAGTTTCTGTTTCTTCTTTTGACCAGACACTAACTGCACTCTCTCCTCTTTACACCCCTGCACATAAATAAGCCCCAAACATTCAACTGACTTGCCTGTAGCTGCAACAGTTTCATGTCCTGAACTACAGTGCCTCTGCTATTCCCGAATAAACTCATCTTTTTATGATTTTGAGCTTCTCCTAGTTTACCTCTATTTTTGGGTTGACGAGGTTGTAGTTGAATTCTCCGTATATTTTAGATTTTCACCCCTTATCAAATACATGATTTGCACTTGTACTCTCCTATTTCGCAGATTCTATTTTCATCCTGTTGATAATGCCCTTAGACACACAAAACTCTTAAATTTTGATGGAGCCCAAATAATGTAATTTTTCTCTTGCCTGGGCTTCTGCTGTCACATCCAAGAACTTCTTGCCAAATCCAGCAACATGAAGATTTTCCCTTTTGTTTACTCCCAAGAGTTTTATAGTTTCAGCACTTCCATGTAGGTCTTTGATCCACTTGTGTTAATTTTTGTAGATGACATAAGAATCCAGCTTTATTGTTTTGCATGTTTCAGCTTCTCTGACACCACCTTTCCCCCATCAAATGGTCTTGACCAAAGTTCATTTTGACCACATATATGAGGATGACCAGTTCTGTTTTTAAGCTAGAAGTTTCACTCAAATATTTCCTTTCAAATGCTGGTTCCTCAAAATGCTCTTGGAGTCAGCTTTACCAATTCACTGGTCCTCTCACTTATGGGGTATTGAATCTTTGACAGGGCTCATTCCATATTTCTTTTTTTTTTTTTTAAGATTTATTTATTCATACAGAACTGGGGTACAGGCAGAGATGCGGAGGGTGAGAGGATTCACCAGGTACAGAGTGGGGAGCAGAACAGGCAGATCTACAAAGTCCACTGCTGAGGGGAGCAGCGAGCAGGTCAGGAGAGGTCTGCCACGCCATGTGGTCACTTCCTGGGCAGGCGGGAATCGAACTCATACAGAAGTGGCTTTAGCTTCTTAGTGTTGTGCTTTAACCCACTGTGCCACCAAGGAGGGCCCTCATTCCATATTTCATGGACTCCTTTTTTACCTGCCTGAACCCTCAGGCCCAGACTGCCAGCCAGGGTGAAGGTCACTGCTGGTTGAGACATTCCAACCTTCTTCACTGTTGACATCAGCCTTGTGATTCGTGGGTTGTCTCTGGGTGGGTGAGATCAGAGGTGTGGGCAGAGCTTCCAGGCCCCTGGAAAGGCAGGAAGAATGTCCTCCCTCCTCTTCAGCTCTCGCATGTCTTAGCCAACAGAGTGCGGTGGACACCTTTATGCGAGAAAGACTAGGAAACAAAACTTTGGACTTCACTTTCCTCTGTAGCATCTCTTCACCACAGGGCCCTGCTCACAGCGTCCAGAGACAGGAGGGGTCAGCCTGCCCAGTGTCCCTGAGCCTCACCCTGATGCCTTCTGCCCCTCACCTGCCCTACAGGCCACAACATGCCCCCCCCCCCCCAACCTCCCCCTCCCCCTCGGCCCACACTGCAGTTTATCTCCTACTCAGCTGTAAGGAATCGCATTTCCTGGCTGTCTCCATTGCACTGCCAGGGCATCTATGAATTATCTCCCTGACAGACTCTAAATGTCACCAGCATCAATCATGGGGATAAACAGCAAACAAGCCTGAGACAGAGCAGCCATCTCTGTCAGCTCCAAAGTGGTATTAATTCCTGGCCAGAGAGGATGCGAAGGACCCGCAGCCCTCCAGTGACCTCTGCTGTGGTGGCGCCTGACTCTCCAGTCCAGGCTGGCGGTGCCTCTGCTCCCTCAGCCCCCAGCTGGAGGGAAGGGTTGGACTTCAACACCACCACCACCACCGTGTCCTGAAGCTCTTGTGCTGCCCCAGGTCATTGGGTGCCCCGGGCCTTTCCCACCCAAGGCCACAACGTCTCCTCAGGCTAAGTGGCCACAGCTGCCCACACGGTAGCTGAGATTGACCGGTTGACCTTCCTCCCTCCACTGGCCCCAGTAACCCAGTAACCTCAGCAGGGCTGGGCCTGAGTGCTGCAGGGGACAGGGCCCTTTGCACCACCCAGAGCTGTCCAGACCCCATGCGCCCCAGCCCCTCAGGACAGCAGGGCTCCCCCAGGAGCTGAGCGTGGAAGCAGTGAGTGGAGTGAAAGAACCACAGTGGTCTGGGCTTCCTCTAGGGCTAACGCCCACTACGGTGTGTCTGAGGCAGGCACAGGGCCTGCAGCCTACATCCGATTTCCCCCTTCACTAGCAGAGGAAAGGCCTTCCTGCCTCTCTCACATGTTGCTTCCTTGGCTGCCCCTCCTAAGTCCAGCCCCAGGCTCACCCAGCCTCCCAAGCCCCCACCTTCACCTCATCCCCTCCCCCACCCCACAAGTGGTAAGAAAGACCATGTCACTCAACTCCCCTAAGCCTCAGTTTCCACATCTGTAAAATGGATCAATAAGAGCACCTTTGTTGGCTGATAAACATAAGATACTTTGCATAGCCCCTGGCAAATTGCAAGCCTCAAGAAGTATTAATTATTTCTTGAGGGTCAGGGTGGATTTTGTCCTATTGAATGGGTGTGGGTATCCTTCAGGGGGAAGGGTAGGGGGTGGTAAGGGACGGGAAACTTGCTGCTCATCTCTCCAGGCACTGTCTGCTGATGGATGCTTCTTCTGACTCATAAAGAAGAGTCATCCTGATTTCACATTCTCTTGTCCAGAAGTAACACACAGTTATCTCCTTAAAGGGATCGCACCGCCTTTTCCACCTTGAAAGATGGTACGAGATTCACCTGCCTCCCCCTGGCAATTAAAAAGACCAAGGAGACATAGTTTCCTTGCCTCCTGTTGTCCCCTGGGGGAAATGCTGATGGTCCAGAATTAATGTGGCAATTTATTTTCTGGGAGGTGTCTAGCGACACGTGGACAAGCCCTGCTACTGCTGGAGGGGAGGTGGGGAGAAGCAGACCTGAGCACTTTGCAGGCCTGGTTCACAGCCATCTTGTCAACCTGACTGAGACCAGCAGCGGGTGGGACTGGTGCGTCCTCTGTCAGGTCCAATCACATCACTCTCCCATAGGCCTCAGGGAGAGTGGCCGGCTCTCCTTGGAGTCCAAGGCCATAAATACTTTCAAATTCGATGACCTTGGCCAGTGAGTTGACCTCTCAGACTTCATCCACAAAAGGGAGGGAGGAGCCCTCACAGACCACTGGGATTGAAATGAGGTGGTGAGCGTGAGCGGCTGTGCTTTGTCAATGCTGATTTTGCATGTTGAAGAGTCAATACGGTGTTCTTGTGTAAGAAACTGGTCGAATGCACAGAGATCTGAGCTGAGGCCTAAGGAGGTGAAATCCGAGCGGTCAAGCAAGTGACGAAGCCTGACCGCTCTTCACCCCCGTGGCCACTCGTGGTGTGCCTATTTCCACTAACCCGTGGAAGGAGAATAATATATGGCTGAGGGGTTGGAGAGCACCAGCGCCTGTGAGCCCCCCAAGGGGGTTCCTTCACCAACACCAGACATGTTCGGAAACCTCCGTGCACATGAAAATGAAAGGCACCACGTACAAGTTCTGAACAAGGCTTCACCCTGAGGTTTCAGTGCTTCTGTGTGCACCCACCTCTCTCGTCTTCACCCTCCCGAAAGCAGCTGAAAGTTGAGGTGAAGGGCAGGTGCCCGCCTCCCGAGTCTTCACCCAGAGCAGCGGCTCCAGGCAAGGCCAAGCAGACAGGTTTTATTGGTTTTATTGGTAACGATCACTCGCCTGAAAGGTTTCTCTTCCCTGGACAGAATATAGGTTTTATTTTCCATTATCTCTAGCTTATTTACTGTGTAGAACAAAAGCTCCTTGAGTGAGGACTTGCTGTCCAGTTTACTATTGCTCCTAGCACAGAATTTAACAAGTTAGGAGGGAGAAATTGATTTAAAAAAAAAAAAAAA
>NW_004567127.1:8422916-8427879 GCF_000260355.1 Condylura cristata
TTTGTTTGTTTGTTTTAAATGTATTCATTTATGCATACAGAGCTGGGGTACAGACCAGAGTCTCAGGGAGGGCGAGAGGCTTCACCAGAGACAGAGTGAGGAGCAGAACAGGCAGATCAACGAAGTACACTGCTGAGAGGAGCAGCCGGGAGGCAGGAGAGGTCTGCGGAGCCTGTGGGGCACGTCCCTGGCTGGGGATGGAGCTGGGGTTAGCCGTGCAGTGAGGCGCTTTTAACCGGTTGCGCCACCAGAGGGAGCCCTCGAGGGTACGTAAACGCGCTAGAGATAAACTCTTGGATCCCGGGACAATCGCGGTCGACCAGAGAGCTTTGTGCTCTGCTCTGCTCTGCTCTGCTCTGCTCTGCTCTGTGTGGCAGATGGACAGTGTTAGGTGGGTCAACTCGCCCTCACAACGCTCTCTTCTTTGAAGGAAGGGCTACTAACAACCCACGACGTCTACAGATGGTGAAACAAAGCTATTTTGCTGACCAAGGACTTTCCCAGGGTGGTGGCAGCGGTCACTGGCAGTGGGACACGCTGTGACCCCACAAGCTCTCTGAAACCCACCTGGGGCTAAGCGGGTGTAGGCGGCAGACAGAGGGGCGTTACAAAAGCCCCTGAAAGCCCGAGGTGACCGAAAGCATCGCACAGGCCTGCATCGCAAATCCATTCTAATACAGGTCATTTGTTTTCTTTCATTTTCAAGAGCTTATTTCATTTAAACAATTCTAGGGCCAATAAATCTTGGCGTTAAGGCCCATTTGATGTGTGATGCAGACAGTATAATGAAGGGTAAGGTATTTTATCAGCTTCTTTAAATTTTCTTTTCTCTGGTCTACGATTTTTTATATGGGGTTGATCTATTTTTTTTAATTCACAAAGGCTTTGTTCCCATTTGTCATGGTTGTATTAACTGGATGTCTGAGGAAGACTTGGCTGTGGGAATCTGCATCTCATTTATCCTCAAGAACAAAATTCATAAAGCAGCAGGAAAATAGCTGGCTACCCTGGAAGTTCTTTAGCTTACCCTGAATCATCTAAAATATATCTGGCTTGTGTCTCAGAAGTGGGGCTCAGCTCTAACACCCAGGAGACAGCCTCCAATGTTAACTCCATCCTCTGACAGCCTCCACCCCCATCTGCTGCCCTCTCATGGCTTGGAGGACATAGAAGGAGCTTGTTCCATTCACCCTCTTTAAACACATTTTCTCAGAACCTTCTAGAAGCCATACTCAGGGCTCTCGAACGTGCAGTCCATGGAATATACCCCACTTGTGGCCAATACAAGAAGTTCTCGGTTAGCCAAGTACAGTGTTGGGAACCAGCTTATTCTCCTACCTGAGATGATTCTCCCAATTATATTTCCTATTAATTAAGAGCCACGAGACGTCGGTGACACCATAGACATTGACTGACTTGAGGCTTTATGGATAAGTGAGTGTACTGATTTCCCATTTCTCAGGGCTGGCACAACAAAATGAGTGGCTTCAACAACAGAAATGTGTTGGCTCACAGTTTTGGAGGCTGGAAGTCCAGAATCAATGTGTTGGGCAAGCTGCCTCCTTCCACAGGCAGTGAAAGGATAACCTGTTCCAGGCCTCTCCTCTGGGCCCCCAGATGGCCATCTTCTCCATCTTTTCATATCGTGTTTTCTCTGTGGGTGTCGCTCTGTCCCAAGGTCCCCGTTTGAGACGGACCCCAGCCATACAGAAGGCCCACCCAGAAGACCTCCTTTTCACACGATGGCCTTTGTAAAGACCGTGTCTCCAAATAAGGTCTCTTTCTGAGTTCTGGGGACTTCACTATGTGAATTTTGGGGGACACAATTCAACCCGTAACATTGAGTGGCCCTGAATGGTTCAAACAGTATCATTGGAACCCTGGACAGCAGGTGAAACCTCCAAAATCCAAGTTCTAAAGTGACCTCCCCAGCTTCAGCTTTCTTCTTTAGAGTATGAGCCCCCAAGCCCTCTCTTGTCTTTAAGACTGTTCTGAAGACGTGAGAGGGTAGTCGGGGGCATGGCGAGGCTCCACCACCAGCAAGCGGGGCAATCGTAAGCAAGAATTCATCTCAGCCCCCCTTTTGGTGCAATGGGTTATAGCACAGCACTGGCCACAGCTGGTTCAGCACGAGTCCAATCCCCAGCCCTGGAAATGATCCACATGGCACAGCAGACTTCTGTCTCCCCTCTGCTCCCCTCAGCAGTATACATCGTTGATCTGCCTGTTTTTGTCCCCACTGTCTCTGGTGAAGCCTCTCACTGCCCCTGCACCTCTGGCCTGTACCTCAGTTCTGTGTGCATAACGAAATAAATCTTAAAACAACAAAATATTCATCTCCCAGGGCTGGGGCTTGTGTCACTGTAAACGGGGAACTGTAAGAGCAGCGACTTCACAGAGGTTGTGAGGACTCACATGGCCT
Organism: Condylura cristata; assembly: GCF_000260355.1. Taxonomy (NCBI): domain Eukaryota; kingdom Metazoa; phylum Chordata; class Mammalia; order Eulipotyphla; family Talpidae; genus Condylura; species Condylura cristata. The sequence goes on from NW_004567127.1 coordinate 8,425,339, forward strand.
GTGAACTGGGTCTGACCCATGGGGGCATTGCTGCTGGGACACTGAGAGCCGAAGGCCATGGGCTGTCAGGAGGCAGATGCCCCCAGGCCCTGTCCCCAGCACCTCTGGGGACTGAAATGATTCAACCGACAGAGTCTTGGGGACATTACAGTGTGCTTTCCTCATCTCCACTTAGGCGATCCCCTCTCGTTCTACTCACTTTTTTTTCTTCTTCACAATTATAACGTCAGGGCTAGGATCTCAGGTGACTTTTTTCCCTTAATATATTTTGTAACTTTTAAAGCATAGTGAGACCAGTTTAACTACCCCGTCTGGCACAGTTTTACAGAGACATCAGGAGAGGACCGCCCTCTGGCCTTGCTCGCCCCAGGTCGGCAGCCATCATGGCTTCTTTGCCTTCACTGATTGTAAGACATTTAAGGAAATCAGTGGGTCTGCTTGCCCAGGTATTAACTCCCACAGCCCCTCTTATATAGCATACCTATATAATGTACCTTTTAGACTCCTTCCTACAGCCAAGGGAGCCCCAAGGCTCCAAGGTCCAAGGTCCAAGGTAGGCAGCATCCAAGCCTGATTCGACCCTAGATGTGATTCGACGTCGTCCCATCCCAAGGCCCCAGTCTTGTTATACCCTCTCCAAGCCGCTCGTGCCTGCCTGCCCTCACGGGAGCCTCCGCTTCAGCGGGTTTCCGAGTCCCTGGTGCCCCCTGGTGGCACATGAGGGTCAATTCCCCAGCCAGTCTTGGCGCTCATGCCACCATAAGCCCGGACCTTAGCAAGCGCCTGCCCTGCGTGACCGTGGAGTGGGGTCTTTCAGCCTCTCCCAGAAAGGCACTTTTCAAATGGACACCACCCCCCACCCCCGAAGATCCTGCTCCTAAAAAGTCAAGAAGAGAAATTAGGGTCACTTGGGCCAACAGCAGTGAGATGACCAAAAAGTTTAGCTTCCCCTCTGTCTCCCACCTCCCAGGCAGGACGCGTGGGCACGGCATTCTCTGATGCCCCCGCCCCCACCCCCCAGCGTCACCCTCCGTCCCAGGATGTTCGTTTTCCCAGAGCTTGTTTATGGAAGAGGAGAAATAAGAGGTTAAAGGTAGTTCAAGTTCAGCACTTCACTTCAAGATAAAGGTAGTTAAAGGTTAAAGGTAGTTCAAGTTCACTTCCTACCACACAGTCTTTTTCCCATCAAGATTCTTCAGTAAATACTTATTGGATTCCTGTTGTGCTCCATAATGCAGAAATGGAGAAGACATAATAGCTGTCTTTGAAAAGTAAACATATAATAAATTACACTACAGTGAAGCCAATAATATAGCATGGGTTAGATCAGAAGCCAATAATCTAACATGGGTTAGATGGGAACTTTCCCCATCACCCAGAAATGGCCATCAGCACTCAAAATGAAGACTAAAGAATCAAGGACACCCCCTTTCCCCACCCCAAGAAGAGTGTAGAAAACACTTCCCCCAACTAACACCCAGCTGCAGCACTCCTAAGCAATGGAGGTGGGGGGGTGGGTGGAAGGGGAGGTTAGGAGGAAAGGGAGGGGAGGGGAGGGGAGAGAAGGAGACTCCCAATACAATACACTGCTGGTGGGTTGTTAAGGGGAACAAAGGGGAGGAAGGGTTGTAAACCAAGTGAGAGCCAAGGCTTGGCTCTGCTGGCTGACTCCAAGGATGTCTTCACCGCAAGGTGGCCTCCTCATCGGTGTCTTCCTCGAAATCCTTGACATCAGCACTGGTGGACTGCCTGGCCCAGGCTCCTCTTTCGGCCTCTCGCTCTTTATGCGACTTGAATCTCCCCACGAAAATTTTGCGGTAGTTCAGGAACATGCCATTCATCGCATCGATGGCCCGCTCGGCCGACTCCTGCTTCTGGAAGTGCACGAACCCATAGCCCTTGGGCCCCTTTTCGTCGCAGGCCACTTTACAGGAGAGGATGTTGCCGAACGCAGAGAAGATGTTATACAGCGCCTTGTTGTCGATGGTCTTGCCCAGGTTCTTGATGAAGACGTTGCCCACCCCGCTCTTGCGGAGCGAGGGGTCCCGCTGGGACCACATGATGCGCACCGGCCTGCCCTTGATGACATCAAAGTTCAGGGTCTCCAGGGCCCGCTTGGCGTCCACCGGTTGCTGGTAGTTGACATACGCATAACCCAGCGAGCGGCGGGTGATCTTGTCCCTGCAGATGCGGATGGAAAGGATGGGCCCGGCTGGGCTGAACTTCTCGTACAGCATCGCCTCCGTCACCTCGGGGTGCAGGTCGCCCACGTAGAGCGAGGCCATGGGAAAGTCTGGGTTCCCCTGGGAGCCCCCTCCCACCTCCGCCGCCGCCGCATCTGTCTCCGCGGCCGCCGCCTCGGCATCCGCATCCGCAACCGCATCCCCCAAGGGGGGCGCCGCAGCCTCTCCTCCTCCCGCTGCTGATGCTGCCGCTACTGCCGCTACTGCTGCTGCTGCTGCCGCCGATGCTGCTGCTGCTGCTGCTGCTGCCGTGGCTGCGGCGGCGGCCGTGGTCCCGCTGGCCTCCGCCACCGTCGCG
>NW_004567127.1:8427979-8439441 GCF_000260355.1 Condylura cristata
GGGGAGGAGGGGAGAGGAGGGGGAGGGGAAGGGGAAGAGGTGGGAGCTGAGCCTGACCACGGCACCTGTGGAGTGGCAAGAAGGCAGTCATCTCTAGGAAGATTGCTTGGCTCCTCAGCTTTCTGAGAATCCTTTAATCATTGATCTGACTTTGAGCCAATCAGATACCAGGAGCTGCGCTGGCCAATACGCAAGGCTTTTATGTGAGCTGAAATGTATTGTCAGTGTAAAAATATAGACTGGACTTTGAAAATTACAGGAAAGGGCCTCCCCTGTGGTGCAAGGGGTTAAGTCAGCACACTATGAAGCTATCAGCAGCCACTGCTGCTTGAGTGGAACCCCACCAGGGAGCTGACCCACAGGGTGATCAGACCTCTCGCCTCACCTGCTGGCAGCTTCCCTCAGCAGTGTATTTCAGTCAGTTCACCTGTTCTGCTCCCCACTCTGCCTCTGGTGAATCCTCTCACCACCACCACCACCCCACCCCCATACACCCCAGCTCTTGTATGCATAAATAAAATACATCTTTAAAAAAGAAAATTACAGGAAATAAGTTTGACTACATGTTGAAATAACCATCTGGATAAATAAAATATATTCTCAAATTTAATTTCACCTATTTAGCTGTTTAAATGTTGCTCCATTTTAAATTAAGGTTGTGGTTCGCAGTATGTTTCTACTGGAAGGCCCCGCTGGCCTGCCGGGTGAAAAGTCAGAGCGGAGAGGCCCTGGCCAGCAGGGCGTTACACAGAAGATGACCACAGGGGGGCGCTACTGCGGCGCCGCGCTCAGCCGGGGACACCCGCGTAGAGCAAACAGGCTGCTCACTCGGTAACTGGCGCAAAGTTGACTCCACTCTAGCCCCAGAGTTTCGTAAAGCTTTCTTTTAAAGGTGGGCTTTAAACTACTTTTTCTAAAATTTAAATGTTGTCATTAACAACATAAATATTTCTCTAGGACAAGAGAAATATTCCAAATTCCTGAATTACCGCACCCAGACTAGACTTTTAAGGAGGCTGCAAGTATCACTATCACACATAGGGAACTGAAAGGGAATCTGAGTTCGAGTTGAGAGGAGCTGTGAGGCTGGACCTCAGCTCCGCAGTTGAGCTCTGAGTAAAATTGGTGGTGAGAAGGCTGGGGAAAATGAAGATCCGAAAGTGAAGATCGAAGACTCGAGCTCCTGGAGCTGGGTATAGACCTTAGGTAAGGAGAGGCAGCTCTCAGAAACGCTTTTCTGGGGGAGTAGTTATGTCTTAAAAAACTTGAAAAGCTCTAAAAACGTCCACATGCATTGAGTAATTCTCTTCCAGTTATTTACAAGAAAAGGTTCACTACACTGCATAGCCATTTAGCTACAAAGATTCACTAGCTTTTATACTAAACACACACACACACACACACACACACACACACACCTTTGACTTAGCTTCACGCTGATAAGGGGCTGGGTGAGTCATGTAAGGTACAGCTGTGACATGGTATGTTTCCAAAATACTAGAAAGGATGTGGTTGGACACTGGGGCGTGGAGAGGTATTTCTGCCAAATTCTATGGGAAAGGTCCGTGGCCGACTCATGTCAGGGTGAGGCCAGAGGCAGGGGCTGGGTAGGTGTGTGTGAAAGAATTCACCAGAGGAGTGGAGAGCAGAAAAGGCAGATTTATTGGCGTATACTGCTGAGGGGAGCGGCGGCAGAAGGGGAGAGGCGGGCTTGGGGCTCTGCTTTGTGACATGTCATCACGGTCCGCCTCTACCTGCTGGGACCTCAGCTTTCTGTGGCCCACCGCACAGGTGTCCTTCTGGGTTCTATTTGCCCAGTTTTTACCTTTCCAGAGCGCCCCCTCTTGGTCGTGCGGGTCCACACCAGGTTCCCTCGGTCCTAATCCATTTTGTGTTTCCCAGTACCTTTCAGCTGAACCAAGTGCAGAGACTAAGTATTAGCTTCATTGGAACCCCCGAAGGTCAGCTGCAGAATTATAAGTCCAACATAGATGTCGATTTTTCTCAGGAGAGGAAAACATTAAAAATACTCATTTGCAATGTCAATTGGCTGAAAAGATACTCTCCAGGAGATTCATCGTCTTTATTTTTACAACTGCTGCTCAGAATTTTTGGAGTTATTTTTAAGTTTTCCAACCCAGTTTTCTTTACAGGTGCCAACTTCTTCCCCCAGACTTTTCACTGCCTTTGTTAAAATCCCATCATTTTCCCAATACCTTGCTTGGGGTTTTCACTTTTCTCCACCTCCTCCCGTGTTCGCTATGTCCTCCTCTTTGCCCGACCAGCCCGTGGTCACCTTCGCCGCGGCCCGGGGATTTTTTCCTGTCCTTGTCCCACCTCCAGGATCTGACTGACCCGCCGATTGTCGCAAAATTTAAAATCTGACCCCCAGTCCGAGTGGGCTGAGATCAAACATCGCTGAGACAGGGATCGGCTAGGAAGCGAAGCTCCGAGGCCCTACTACCGGGGCCCCTAACGAGTGGGGACTAACCCGCGCCGCCACGTGCCGTGAGGGAGCCCCACGGGGTCACCTCCCGGGCGAGCAGCAGCTCCCAGCCCAGGTCCGGGAGGAAAGAACCTAATGGTGGCTCCTTGTAGCAACGCGGGGCTCGCGCCGCGAATTTTGTCCCGTTGGAGCCACCGTCCCCGGCCGCGCCCCGCTCGTATCATGTGACCGCGGAAACCTGGAGGCCTGTGGCTGGGAGGGCGAAATCTGCCGCGGGGTCGGGGCCGACACACGTCGGGCGGGATGGAGGCGACGCTGGAGCAGCACTTGGAGGACACGTGAGTAGCGTGGGCTCTCCGGCCAGCCCGGGGTCGCGGCGGGGGCACTCGGCCCGGGGAGGACGCGAGCTGCGAGCGCCGGCCCGCCGTCTCGGGGGCGCCGCTCGAGCCACAGGTTTCTGGGTGAGGCGGTGACTCCTGCCGATCCTGGGACCCCGAACTCCGGAGCGCGGCTGGTGACCCGAATCAAAATCCCACCGGAGTCTGCGCAGCCCCCACGCGGAGGCTGCACCACCCTAGCGCGAGGCCACCGCCGCTCCTGATCGTCCCTGGTACTGGGGCGTAGCTCGGGGGGTTCTAGATGGGTTAGTTGGGGGGGGGGGCGGAGTGGCCCGCTGTGCAGCCTGGCACCGCGTTATCTGACTACGTAAGATCCAAAATTAAGGTGGCCTGGCACCAGTGGCCGGCTGCTTTCCTCCCTACCCCCGGGAAGCAACTCCAACTCGCTTGGCAAGTCGTTTTAATTAGTACATGCTCTTGCGGGCACTTTCTACAGACAAAATTCTAGAATACTGAAGTGTGTGTAGGCTTCCAAAACGCAGAGGTAGCGGGACAGAATCTTTTCTCTTAAATTAGTTGTACTTTAACTTTAGGGGGTGAGTGTGAATAAGGGTTCGATACGCACTGGTTTAAAGTACTTAGAACATAGCCTGCTACCAGAAAGCCTGGGTTAATTCATTTTTCTCGTATTTGCTTCATTTCTCCTGTCCCTGGAATTAGAATGAAGAATCCTTCCATTGTTGGAGTCCTGTGCACAGACTCTCAAGGACTTAATTTGGGCTGTAAGTATCTCGTGTCAACCTTGGCGGATCTACGGCATTTGATGCTGTCCTGGACCTAGTGTGCTATTACCTGTAGTTTTCATTTGCTGTCAACATGCTTCTTTCTGGCTACTTCCGTGAGAGTAGAGAATATCCAGATAACATAGACTGAAAACTTTTCAATTGATTATGCAGGAAGAACTGTTCCTTGCCGTCCTAGGTTTGTAGAAACAGCTGTTTGTACTAAAATAGAGTTGAAGTCATTTTAATTGGGTCTAGGAAAGATTTCAGATGATAGCAGTACCACGTATTGAATTTATGCCATATGCTGGGCTGCTACGCTTTATTTAGAACTATCTCATTTTTACAGAGACCTTCTAAAATGGATGGTGCTGTTGTTTAGTGCAAGGTATTTAATAATGGAGAAGTAAAAACAGGGACTTGAGAGCTGGACATACCTGGATTCAACCTCTGTTCAACTTTTGTTAGTGTGGACTTGGACTAAAAAGAAACTTCCTGATTCTGTTTTTTTATTGTTACTGTTTAAAAATCTTTTAAGTCACAACCCTAATGTTATGTATTTGTAAAGCTCTGAATTTTGGATGGGAGGGTAACAGCAAGAGGCAGTTTGTCTAACTCAGTTATGTTCATCTCCAAATCAGTTAGTTGGAAGGGGCAGAATTTTCCTTTTGAGGCTCTTTCCAGATTCACAAATGAGGAGACCAAATTCAAGTGCAGAACTCTAATAAATGAATTTTCAGTAACATTTGAGGCTCAAAGCCCATATGTGTCTCAGGCAGTGTTCTTACGTAATAACACATCAGTCACTGTGCCCTTAGTTTCAGCTAGGCTTGTGGTTGCCTTTATGTGGTATGTCTATTGCAAACAGTGGTTACTTTTTATTTAGTTAACTAGCTAAGATTAAGCATGAACAAGAAATCAATTTGTGTTGCTGTTTGAAAACAGCCAGCCTTTTTTCTAGTGGAAATAATTGCTCACAGAATCTCAACATAGCTGCTGAGGTGATTTTAGAGCTGAATTCCTGAGTAGACTTACATGCTTTAATGCTAAAGCACAGTAAAAGGAAATTAGACTTCTCATGAATGGTTCCAACAAGCTTTTTGTCCATTGTTGACTTTTTTTGGCAATCTCACCTCTGAATTTGTTTCAGTAACATTCCTATTAAAATTTTATGACTTCCAGATTGATTTAAATTATAGCTTCCTACATGCTTGGAAAGGTGTGGGGGATGGTGACAGGAACTACTTGAGTTTAGTGCCAGGTTTCCCCACTGCTGGACCCAGCTGAGGATCAGGACAAGCATCGCCTCTCAGCACAGACCATGAGTTGAACCTTCTTTTGGTGAATCATTCAATGAGATATGGCTCTAGCTGCAGACTCATTTTTATAAGTCAGGAGACACAATGCCATCTTGTCTTCTAGGTCGTGGGACCCTGTCAGACGAGCATGCTGGGGTGATATCTGTTCTAGCTCAGCAAGCAGCTAAGCTAACTTCAGACCCCACTGACGTTCCTGTGGTGTGCCTAGAATCAGATAATGGGTAAGTAGGTATCTGCAGATTCTTCCCTTTGTTATTTGGTCCCAGAAAAATCTGAGACTCCTCATGGGGCCCTGCGTTCATCAGTTATTTCTTATTTAAAGTACTCTGTGGTTTAACCCTGTAGACCACAGCAGATAAATTGATCTCTAAACCTACTGTGCATTAGATCAATGACATTTTAAAGGAGAGTAAGAATTTTCAAGAAAAAAGAATAGCATAGAGGAAAACTAATCAAAGAACAGAAACTACATCTGTATGAATGGAAACATGGACGCTATCCCAAGTGTTCGGGGGTAACAGAAAGCAGAAACTGCACAGAATGATCCGTTTTATAAAAGAAAAAAAATGTAAATATAGTATATAAATGTATACATAGAAAAATGCACATCCAAGTTTTTAAAACTGGAAATTAGTGGTTGCTCTTCTCTGAGTGGTAGGATTACAGGATTTGATTCATACACTTTCTTGTATTTCCCAAATGATGTTCTATTCTTATACTGCTTTTAAACACAGTAATGCAAAACTAAACCAAATAGTGTCTGACTACATTTTACTGAGTGTCTTCCTCTCTGCCTTTCAGGAACATTATGATCCAGAAACACGATGGCATCACAGTGGCAGTGCACAAAATGGCCTCTTGACAACCCAAGTCGTGCGCGCAGCAGCCTGCCACGGCCCTAGAGCCCACCCGTCTATCACCTTACACGAGTCTTCAAGTTAGGCCATTTATTTAATGTGCATTGGGCACTTCTAATTTTAGAGTAAACTGCCTTTTGACACTCTGTAAACTATATAAAATGTTAGTGTGAAGTATCAGTATGAAAGGATGTTCCAAAACAGGAGGTCTGGGTTACTTTGTATATAGAATTGTTATGTTTAATAAATTTCACCTGAGGAAAGCTTAGATCATTTTCTTGGATTCTTTAAACATTTATTTTTTCAATTAGTGATTTATCTTTAAAAAGACCTTTGCTCCAGACTACTTTGTCAGAAGCTCCCTGAAATATATTCTCACAGAAGTGTTAACAGGTATTTAAACTAGTGCATACATCATTAAGTACTTCCCATATGCCACAAACTCTACTCTCACTGAGCCCCTATATGGTAGGTACACTTCCATTTGTCCTACCTTGTGTTAGTTATCTAGATTGAGGGATTAGTAGTCTCCACTTGGACCTAATATTTAAACACAGAGCCCATATGCTTTTCCCAGACCAGTACAGTTAATTATGTACAGCCAGAAAAATATCTACCATTACTTGACAAAAAAAAAATCTTGAGAATATTGTTTATTCAAATATATTAAGCATCTACAAATATGTGAGGTTACAAAGATTTTTGAGCCAGATACAGCTTGAGCCCTGAAGCTTGATAGGATGGATATGCATATATAGCAATCGCCATACTCACCAATTACTGCAGGTAGATCTTTTCTTCCGTCTTCCTTACTAGCACAGCAGCTTTGTGAACAGGAGTTTTGTCTTAGTAATATGTATCTCAAACACTTTGGACAGTCCTAGGACATACAGCAGGCATTGAATAAACATGTGCTGAATAAATAATACAGGGAGTTTTGTGGCCATGAACCAGGCTTCAGAGGGAGGATGCTTGCACAAGGTGAGGGGTTTCCAGACAGCAGTCAGGACCCAAAGGATGTTTATGTAACACTAAATGCTTTAATTGGATCTGTTACGCAAGCAAGTAACTGGAAGACAGGGCAACTTGAGTATCTGCTTTCTAAGAATCCTGGTTCTTACCTGTTGGCAGAATGAGCTTTGTATCAAGTGAATCAAAGCTGAGCTTCCAGATTAATCCTAGGTAATCTGAGTTTTCCTTCTTTGTGAGAGGAAAAGACTTCCTCTTGGTCTTTTATATATACCCAATTCCTACTCAAATTTGTAAAAGCCAACCTTAAGTTTAAGTTTTTACATACTAAACAATGTGTATGTGTTTAGCTCCTTTAATCTCTTAGTCTTAGGAGACATTCCTAGTTTAATTGGAAGAAGTAAGTTTCAACAAGATAAGCTCAGAATCAAATAGAAGAGACAAAATGGCAGAAAGAATGAGACATTAAGATAACTGAGTCAAAGAACTGGAGCCTCAGAAGCCATGGACTCAGAATTACAGAAAATAGATAGCTGAGTCTGACTTTTGAAAAAGAGGAAGAAACAAGCAACCTCCACTCTGTGGTGGCATGACTGGCCAACACACGGTGAAGGTGGAGCTTTCCCGGAACCCGGGCTGCCGCCTGGGTAGTGCCACCAGTTTGCAACTGGGCACTAACCAGGTTATAAACTCACTTTTCTTGCCTTCTATGTAAATAAATCACTGCTTCTGTTTATCATATTCTTAACCCTCTGTATCACAGCACCCCCACAGGTTCGCAGACTAACAGTGTGAGCCTAGACACTGACAGCTGCCCAGCCAAGGACACTTCCTTGAGTTCACCACCATAATGATGAGAGGCATTGGTCTCTATTTTAGAGAAATTGGGTATTTTACTTCAGTAGAATTCTCTGCAAATTTTGATTTAGACATGAATTAAACCTTCGGGCAGTTAAGTTTTGGTGCATTTAGTAAGTCTGATGTATGGAAGCTGATTCTGATCTCATGGGAGTTCATTTCCAACACTTAGGTTAAAGTTTTGCTTCAGGGGACTTCTTGGGGGGTGGCGTGTGTGTGTGTGTGTGTGTGTGTGTGTGTGTGCACTCATGCACATTTTTGGTTTGCAAGGAGGTAAGCCTACTCTGGGCAAGTCTGCTTGGGTGAATTGTGGCTGGCTGGCATAAATTTGAGTTCTAAGCTAATGCCTTAGGAAGCATATGTTTTTGTTTTTTGAATGTAACACTGACTGGCCTATGTATACAATAGTCAGAGGAGAAAGAGCCTACTGAGGGATCTTTGAACTAATATCATTTTGCAGCTAGAGGAACTTTGTAAAAACTCAGGTAAATAGGACAAGCTCTCATATACACAAGCCTTTGTGTCCCTCCATAAATTAGATTTAGGAAAGCCAGAGGCACATTTGATGGCACAAAGGGTGGTCCCCAAAAAAGGGGAGGGTCCAGGTTGCTTGCCCCACCCAAGGAAGGGTGATGCTAAGCAGAAGAGAAGCTGGAGAGTAGAATGAAGGAAGGAGGGCGCAGAGGAAAGACACCTGGATGAGGAACATGGAGCAGAAGAGACATGAAGAAACTGCACTTGTTTCTTGGCCCTGGACTGGCTGAAAGAGATATGGGTGAGCCCCACTGGGAGGTTAACAATGGCAGCTTTTATCTTGACTTTGAGTTTGCTTCCCTGCCCACCTCTCCTCACTGACTTGTCTGGCTGTTTCTGATCCTTTCTGTGGTTCCCTACCAGGAGGTGCCTTAGACTTGTAGCAGGCTTTTAGGCCTTCCCCATTTGACTGGACACTTACCCAAGGTGGGATGGGTAACGTCAGGTGGTGCAGGAATTAGTCTCAACTCTACCAAGCTATCTCCAGCCTGTGTGGTGTGAGTTTTACAATCTTATGTACTAGAGTTATGTTTTATCTTGATATGGCAGATGGCAGAACCTATTTAGAGTGGGCAGGTTTGGTGAGTTTTGGGATGCTTCTCCCCCTTCCCTATAATAGGACGTCAATGATAGGAGAATGGAAAGACTAGACCATTATAAGTACTTATTATTAGGACTAAGGAAAGGAATGCTTAAGCAAGATCGTTTTGATATCAGAGCTTCAACAAAGACCAATGAGGACTTGTCTGATTTCTTGAAAGGATTATTCAAACAATGTTATTACACAGACATGAATCTAGATGCTCCAGAACATGTTCAATGATTAACAAAATATTCACTGGATAGAGTACCCCATGGAAGGCGGAAATTAACCAAGATAGAAAGTGGCAGAGATGAGTCTTTCCTAATTGATCGATTAAATATAGCCTTTAGAGTTTACCATGCCGAAGAAAAAAGACTTGAGAGAAAAAAAAAATTGTCTAGCATGTTGCCCAATGCAGTCCGTCCTAACAGACAGTGCCACCTGAGTGGAGACCAGTCTGCAAGTGGAAGCCAATCAAAAAGAGGGCTGTGTTCATATTTTTCAGGCCAACATAGTGGTGGCTCAGCTCCACCCCAGTTCATGGAGTCAGGGGGTGGAGTCCAGAAAACTCTGGACCTACTATCTAACTGGCTTTAAGTGCTACCCACTGACTTGGAGGTTGCTCCCCTAAAATTTTAAGTATGGCGAAACTGAGTCTCTGCTGGACATCCTGGTGGTAACCTCAATAGGATGTATTAGATGCTTACTGAACACCAGGCTCCCTTCCAGGGTGTTTAGACACCCACTAGAACCAACTCTGAAATTCTCACTGTGGTCTCCCAGGCCCTGCATGATCCAGCTTACTAACCCCTTGTGCCACCCCTTGAATTAACACAGCACCTGGCACACGGTACCTTATGGAATGAGGTGAAGAAATGCTGTTTATTATTTATTCTTAACAATATTGGAGGTAAGATGTAATACACCCAGCTTTATTGGTGAGACATAGACTCGTCCTGGAGTTCAGGACCAGGAAGGCTGAGTTTCCAGTGTCTACAGAGCTGAAACTGAAGCAGTGCTGTATGGAGGTCCCAAGATTACCCCCATGATGTGTAAACTTGACTGGCTCACAGGGCTTTAGTTAAACATATCTCTGAGTGTGTCTGACATGTTGATTCTGGATAAAATTAACATTTGCATCAGTAGACTAAGATTACCCTTCCCAGAGTGGATGAGCCTTATCCAGTGCCTCGAAAGTCTAAATAAAATGAAAGTCTGAGGGAAGAATTATCTTTCAGATGGAAAATTTCTGCCTTGGACTGGAATATACCATCAGCTTTTTGACTGTCAGCCCCCATACTCACATGAGCCAATACTTTATAGTGATGTTTTATATATATATATATGTATATGAAATACATGTTTATCATATATGCATATTCCTGTATCTCCAGGCTACAGGTTCTGTTTCTTTGGAGACCCAGACTAACACAATACCCCAGGTTTGCTGACTCGCTAGAATAACTCATAGCACCCAGCACTCAGTTTTACTCACAGCAAAATTGGCAAAGGGGTAAGGTGCCCAGGGCAAAGCACAGAAGAGACCAAGTATGAGCTTCCAAAAATCTTCCAGTGGAGTCACGCAGGATGTACTTTATTTAATTCCTCTAGCAGGGAGCTGTGCCAACATGTGTGAAATGCTGCTAACCCGGGAAGCTCTTGACAGAAAGGTACCCAAGGTTTTTTTTTATTGGGGGCTGAACATACAGCCTCCTTCTCTGAAGGGAAGTGTTTGGCATAAGCCATGATGTTTGCAGAAATAATTTAGGCACACTGATCTTCTCTTATAATTTCGGCAATGGTGAGAGCCCTCCAGAAACCTAAATTGTCAGATGCAAACCAAAGGCCAACTTTCAAAGAATAGAAGTCTCAGGTCAGCTATGTTAACTCTTTTCTGCACAAAGACTGAAGGAGGACAGGGAATGATTCTGCGAAAAGCAAAATCTTTCCATTCTAGATGGTAGAACTACATTATACTCCAAGTCCCTGAGTGCTAAAAAATATTTACGGGCTGTCTGACAGAGGGGAGGTGGCAGTGGGGATTTAAGAAATCAAACTGCATTCTTACTGAATAGCTGCTGTAGGCGTGAGAGCCAGGTTAGAGGTTGAGGGCACTACTACTACCATAGAAACTTTAAAAAATATGGAAAAAGTGAGCCCTGCCACGTCTGTATTTTCTACCATGCTTCAAAGTTTCCTGTATGAAGGCTCTGTCTCAGGGGTGTGGTGTCTGGGGACTGTGCAGGTCGCCCAGCCTGTATGAATAACTCACTGTCATACTTCAGATCTGACCGGAGTCCCAGCACCAGAGCTCGCTTTCAGCATAAACCCCAGCCTCCTCTCACGCTGTGATCGGAATCAGATCACCCCGCTTTGAGAGCAGCAAGCGTGCGGGCTCACCAGCGCGTGCACACGCACACACATTCGGCCCCAGATGTGTTCACTAAAAAATGCTCTGTAGACTCTGTTAGTAACTACAAACTCTGAAAATCCTTCCCTATCTTTTGGTTTTTTTCCTCTACTGAAAGTTCATTTGATCCTTACCACTACCATAACTGCATCATCTTTTCCACCATTATATTTACATGGCTTCTTCCCAAACCACTAAGCAGGTTCGCTAGCACTTTAATCAAAAAATACTATAGTTTTAAGAGCTCCCTTTACTTTTTTTTAAAAAAGACTGTGCTCAAGTTAAGTGCAGATTTTTCAGATAAAAAAAGAAAAACATACTTTGTCCTAAAATACATTCTGGTTTAAGCTTGGAATGTTGGTGCTG
>NW_004567127.1:8439776-8492857 GCF_000260355.1 Condylura cristata
ACCTTCCCGAGGATGGAGAGGCATGTCTTCTCCTATAAAATAATCAACCCTGAGGACCTCCCTGAAGAACTGCATCATAGCAATCAGGATCTGGGCCATACCCCCTTGCTTTGAGCATAAATAAATTACAGCATATTAAAAATTGAGAGTACTTGAGCAGAAATTAACTCCAATTGGACAGTCATTAGGCGCACTACACTGACAGGAGCTAGAGGGTTTTTTTGTTTGTTTTTTTTGAGGAGGAAAAGCAATTATTGACTATAATTTAAAACTTATTTGGTTGCGATTGGCTCTCCTTCGGTTTTGATTTTGTAATCCTAAGGCATTGACTTAAGACTTATAATCTTGAGACTTCCACTCTGGCTTGCCTGCCACGAAGGCATTAGTTCCCTTGCTGTAATGGCTTCCTTATTTCTTTAGCTGACTGCCCTGTTGAGTATTTGTTTGCTACAATATGATAGGTGTTGACTGAAGTAGAACAGAATGTACTTGCCATGGCACAGACACCCCTTTTTACAGTTCATAAGTAATCTAAAATAATTGTACTGATGAGAGCTTAGAATAAAAAAAAATGTAGTATGCAAGTTTTCACACGATCAAAATTCAGAAGTAAGGGCAGAAAGGATTATCAGGCAGAGGTAGGGTCAGAGGAGATTATCTCTTATATAAAACCAACCCACGCAACCCACCCAAAGTAATTCCATCAAAAAGCAATACATGAGAACACCTCTTACTCTGGAGAAACAGATCTTGCCGTAAGACTGCCTGCTGGTGTCTATGCAGGTATCTCTTCTTTCTTAATAAAACTGTCCTTTTAAAATGCAGCCTCCGTCTGTTTGTGTCAATGCAAATGTCTTTTTCCGTAATAAAAGTGCCATGTGTTGCTGAATGGGGACTCTACTGAAATCATTCTCACTGTAATTGAAAATTCCACTAACTAGAAACTATAACCTAAAATCCACCTCGTTAAAAGACTGGAGAATTCTATCATGTAGCTAAGGTCTTATAGCAGTAGACTAAGCAACAGGAGTCAGAGTTGAGGAGAATCATTTTCCTGTGCATTAACGAAGAGAAAAATGTAATAAAAAGGCAAAAGGATTAAAGCTGATTAGAGGTGAAGACATGACCTTGAAAGATCTCTCCACCTCAAGCTGCTGTCTGCTTTTGAAAGGAATCATCCCAATTAACTTTAACGTTAGCTCTCCAGCTCTCAAGAGTTAACCTGCTTTAGTGCCATATAGCTTCACCTAGCTGCTCAGAACTGCCCCTCAAGAGGTGGCACCAGGTACATGGACCCACCCCTTTTAAGGCTATGCCTGTGTTACACAAACACTTTGGCCTACCACACTGACCATAAGGCACCATACTAAACAAAAAGCACCAGAGCCTAACTAACTAATGAAAACTATACAGTTTCCTGGAGGGAGAAGGCCGGGAGCTGGCATGTCGCAGTTGGAATATAACCCATATGTCTGTGCACCTCACGCTTTTGTGAATTCTTTCTCTAGAGAGCAAGAACTCACTCTTGGGTCCGGGCCTGTCACAACTCTATCATCAGAGGGGCGAAGGTGGAAGTTGATATTCAGGGCCTATACAGGAACTTTTTTTTTTTTTTAAACTTCTCCCCTAAACTGTGTACCCAGACAGCAAGAAGAAAACATTCTGAAGTCACTGCCAAAGGATTTACCAATTATGTCACAAAGACACCTACCTCTAAATCTAAAATGTAGGAGTCTCTTGACTTCTATAGTTTGGTTGGAAATCTAAATCTAAAGAAGCAAGTTGAAGACAATGCGTTTGGCTGGGTGAACTGATCTCCTGATAATCAGGTTGCAACTGTTGAGGATTTAAAAACAACTACACTTGTCTTGCAAGTCATTAGAACAGAAATGTAGCTCAATGCCTACTGCTCCTATACCAATCTCAAACCCCCATTCATGTCAGAAGGCCACAGTAAAGGACACAGTAAAGAGACCTTCGTGAGGGGACTTAGGTCCTTTTTCTCTGTGGACTTTATCTGATTCTACTAGACACAGGCATCTAGAGTCAGCTCTGAAATGCACACTTCATGAAGGTAATTTTTAGCTAAAATTTAAGACTCCTTCTGAGAATATCCAGCAAAGCAGATTTATAAAGAATGGTCAGTTGTTCAGATCTAGCTTAGTGAAACTAGACTTAGTTTGCAAACAGATTAGTTTTACTGTGATTATCTTTGGTAGAAATGAAGGTGACTGCAGAGAAAAATAATGCCTAGTTCAAAGCTAACACAATCTTGTGGATATCAGGTTCCAGTCTTCAACGATTGAGAATATTTTCTGTACCTGTAATCAGGACAAGGTCCTAAATATTTTTGTTTCTGCAACTGACTGTGACTCTCCAAACTAACAATTTTCTCCTACCCTTATTTGCTGTCAGAAAGATCTTCCTCCCTGCTCTGGCAGACAAGAGTAAAGCTTTCCACACAGGCTGGAGGGCTGAACAGTTATGCAAAATAGGAAGCCTGGGGATAAAATCAGTTTCTTCATTTCTACTGTGCCCAATGCCAAATAAACATTTAACAATGGACTAACTCTACCCTTTGCATCTCTCTAGCACACTCTTTACAAAGCAAGAGATTAAGTCCTACTTGGCCTTCTATGCAAACACAGCCATCAGCATACATTTAGGTCTGGACAATGCAGAACTAGATCCCCCCCCCCCCCCATCAAGAATAAGCACCTTTATAACATCAACAACTCACTTTTCCTTCCCAGCAGTAACTGGGGGTCTCCCAAACAGCTGAGCTGCCCACACATGTAAAAACTGTGCACCCTGACAGGCAAAAAGCCAAGCAAGTTCTCAGGACACAAAATGATACAACCAAGAAAGCAATAGCTGTTTTTGGGAGAGAAGAGATCTACAACTACTGGGTAGCCAAGAACAAATCCACCCGCCACACTCCAGAAACCTAGCTCCTACAAATGTGTTTTACTACCCTGCCAATCAGAACCTAGAAAGAGACAATGAGTAGTTTTATCTTTAGGCACCACAACTAGAGATCACAGAGAGCTGAACTGGTAAAAAATCTTAACTTTGTAGCTTCTGCCAATTTTCCCCAGAACCCTTCACAGGCTGTGCTATGAGTGAGGTATATCAGTGGATCTCACCAGAAACCAGTGGGGGAGAAGGGGGAGAAATAACTTCCCTTCTACCCTTTTTTTTTTCCCTCTAGGGAACCTTGAAAATGGATAAATTGGGGTAAGTTCCCTATTTGGCTAACAAAACTCAAGATTATCTTTGGTAAAATTGATCTACTTATTCAGTCTTAAAACATTCTTTTTTAACCTAAGGTCTCACACTGTAACCAATTACACCCCAGCTCACTTTTTAAGCTGGAGAGTCTGACCCTGGAGGGTTTCTGGAGTTTGTCCAGAAAGAAAACACTCAACGAGTCTCGAGAGCTCCTAACACAGGAGCTGTGGAGCTGGGAGCAAGGAATTAGCCAAGCGCCCCAGGGGCGGTGAGAAAGCATGGAGGGCCCGGGGTAGCTCAGACCGGTTGCTCACTGCTCCTGGGGACAAGTGAGAGTGGGAGGGAGGTCTTCTTCAGGTATTCCCTCTTCTACCACCAGAGCTGCTCAAAGATAAACAGAGGCATATTAAAATTAGGAATCTGAGGGGGAAATTTCATTCAAATCGGGCACTGCCAAACTGGATGTACTTAGGAGTGCTCCACTATGACAGAAAACTTTTGGTTTTTACTTTAGGAAAATGTGGGAGCAAGGCAAGGAAGTGACTGGCTGCACCTAAAAGTCTGGTTGCCCTCAGCTTTCAATTTTCTAACCATAAGGCTCTTACAGGCTTAGGTTTCAGTTTGCTTCCACAGGCTGTCAAGAGCCACAGCCATGTAACAGCCTCCTGGTTGTTTAACAAGTTACCAGAGGATTTTCTCCTTGGTTTACTCTAAAGCTTGCTTGTTTGAGCCTCTGGTGAAAACTACTACTTTGAGCCAGGGTGGGCAGGAGGGGGCCTAGGATGACATCAAATCACAGTCTTTCCTCCTCCCCTCAGGAAGTAAAGTCCACGGGTAGGACAGCCTACATTGGCTCTAACTTCCTTGGCTCTTACAATGCTCACTTGTTTTCACCATGCAACAGAGTGAAACTTAGAAAAACAGTAACAGAAAATTGTAAGTTATATTTCTTTCTAGATGACTTCATTTGTGGAGAATTCCTGTGTTGAACACATCAAAGGTAAGACAAAAATGGGATTTGTGGTGGGGTTAGTTTTGAATGACTGGCTTCTCTCCTCTTCTTGCCCTGCCTGCTCTCCAGAAGGCTATTCCACATGCCCAACTGGCGGAGTCTCTTTTCCAGCAGGAAAAAAATCTCTCTGGCCACCCTGATCTCATTTCACCCTGGGAAATGAAAAATACCGTTTGCCTCTGCTCTTAAGTCGCCTTTGTTACTTTTAACTGCTTCTCTTGTATGTGCATATTTTATACTATTTTTGCTGAATAATCTATGAAAAGGTAGCAGACCCTTGATACAAATACTGTGAGCACAGAATGCGAAAGAACGCGAACAAACGCGAACACCCTCTGCAGAACCATGAGATGGCCATCAGAGCTGAGATTCCATCTCGTCCACTAGCCTGTCCACGGCCAGCTTCCCTGGCTGTCCCCCAACTGTCCTTTACGTTTCTTTCGATCCAGAACCCGCTTGGGTTACCCACTCCTTTGTTGTCCATTTTGTCCCTTAAAACATTTCTATCTTAGGAAGTGCTTTGTAAAGGAATACCTAAGCCCTTATTTATTTCTCTAAAGTCAAAAACTCTCCTAGAGGCCGGTGGGGGGGGGAGGGGAGGAGGGACAAACGACCCAGATTATCCTTTTACTTGAGGACTACGGGGGAGGAAGCCCCTCAACCAGTAAGGTTCGGCAATTCTTGCCTGAAATAAACTATATCAAGTGGGTATCTTTCAGGTATCATTCAAGCTGGTGAAAAAAAGTGTTTTGTGGTAGTTTTTTGCTGTCCTTGATTCATAGTACTTTTACTATGTACTTTTTTTCCTCGTCTACTCCATGGTTCTACCTTGATCATGGTTGTGGAAATAAGCAGAGCTAAGGGGACATTATTGTCAGTTACCCTTCATTTATAATCAAGGACATACTCTAAGGGAACTGTTAAAGCCACATGATCTTGTCACCTGAAACCAGAGAGAACACTTCAAAAAAATCCCTGAAGATAGTATAAAGCCCTGCTTGCACTTTTGAAGCTGAGATCTAGAGTCCATAAATAACTTTAAGAAACGAGAGAGCTGTTTCCCCAACCTCCTATTTGTTTAGTTAATTGGAAAGGAAGTTGGAGACGGGGAAATCACCTTTTAAAAAATATTTATTTATGCTTACAAAACTGGGCTACAGGCCAGAGGTGTGCAGGTGAGAGGATTCACCAGAGACAGAGCAGGGAACAGAACAGGCAGATCTATTGAAATAAACTGCTGAGGGGAGCAGTGGGCAGGTCAGGAGAAGTCTACCACACCATGTGGGTCAATTCTGTGGCTGGAGATTGAACTCCTACTGCAGTAACTTCTGAGAGCTTCATGGTGCGGTGCTTTAACCCCTGCACCACCAGGGAGATCCCGGAAATCACCTATTGTTAAAGGGGTGGGCTTAAAAGAATCACAATGCAAGCAGTTGTATATACCACAGAGTAAGACAGTTTAAAAGTTTATCAGTCGAATGATCAATTTTATCTTGGATTTCTCACTGGAATTTTCTGCATTTAAAACAGATGAAGTACCATGCAGAGAGACAGGGAGGCCCAAACTGCAAGAAAACCCCAGATGGAGGGTGGGGATGGATGATCGTGCTGCATTTCTTCCTGGTAAGAAGTTACTTCCCCTTTTCCTACCTGAAAGGTTTTCTGGAGAAACTGGAACAGTCTAGCAAGGTCACTTATGAAATGTCTGGCATTCAAATGGGAAGGTGGGGAGAGCAAGGCCCCGAACTGCCAATAACTGCCAAGCTGAGTGCCCACATTGAATCTAGGAGGAACTGAAAATATCCCCCTTGAATGAATGCAGCAACATTCTCATTCAGTCTCCTCTCCACTCTACCATCCGTCAACCCTATAGATGCTCCAGACACCAGTTACCAGACAGGCCAATCACACACGTGACTACCAGAGTAACATGTAGCATTACTAAGTGACGGAAGGGGGCGGGGGGGGGGAGTTACTCAGTCCAGCCTGGCATATATGAACAATGGCAACCAGTGCTCTTTTGACATGAAGGTATTGCCTCTCTATTCTGCTGGCAAATCTTCCCACAGACCTCATCACCTGTAGCTGATACTAGAACTAGACTCATTTCTGTGTGGAAAAAGAGGATGTGGCTTCTGAACTTGGAATCTAATTCTTCTCATTCAGCCATAAGCAACTAGACTAGGGAGCCCATTTTCAAATTCTTTTTCTTACCCAGAAAAGTCTTGGGATCCTACATTGAGTCTGAATCACTAGCAGTTATTGTGGAATGTTGGTGAATCCCACACCACACCTATGCCCCAAACAAGACCACAGAAAGGCCCAGTCCACAACTCCTCCTTAACATTCCCAAATTTTTTTGTGTGTTTGTTTTCTGTTTGCATAGAACTGGGTTGTAGGCCAAAGGTGGGCGGGGAGGGGAGTTAGAGGATATGATACAGAGTGGAGGGCAGACAGGAGGTCTGTTGCACCCTATGTGGTGGGTTAGCACCACATAGCACCTGGCTGGGGATTGAAAACAGGATGTAGTGGTGATAGCACAGAGACTTAACTCCTAGGCCTCCAGGGAGATCCCCCTAAGTGAGTTGTTAACTAAGATATACTGAGAGAGATACCCTGTCCCTCCTAACTCACCCCCTGCTCATCTCTAAGCAGCTCACTGGGTAGGAATGGCAGGTCCTGGTGACTACCAATGTCCCTACAGTCTAGTGTGATAACTAAGTTCTTTATAAATAGGATGATGGGACTGCACCATGTCTCCCCTCTCGTGATAAAGGGGCAAAGGTCCTGAGCCAGGATTTATGTAATGCAAAACCAACTAAAGGACTATCTGTTAAACTTTAGCTTCACTACCAAATATGGACTCTTCTTCCTCTAGCAAAGTTACTATTGATAAAAGCCCTTCCTAAAGGTGGGTCCCATCTCCCCAAGCCATAGGATGTGCTGAGCTGGTAAGAAGCTCTCTGGCTTTCCCACCTTTTCCCCCTGGAACCAACCCTTACTGTTCCTAATTTATCCTCCAAGGGATAGGAAGAGATTTGACCAATATTGTTGCTGATAAGGAAAACTGTCTTATAACCGGATTAATAAACCACATCCCACTTTGAGGTTCCATGCTACCTCTTGTGCCTTTAACAAAGGCACAAAAAAATGCACTGAGGGACTAGTTGCCACAGCTGTAATGCAGGTATTTAGATGACTATGCTTTTGTTTCTGCATGAGTTAAGTAAGCACACTTTCCCATAATGGATTTAGCTCCTGAACCCGAAAAGGTGAGATCAAGGAACTCAATGGTCTTTGGAAGATTCCCTACTTTAAAAAAAATTAATTCTATCTAACTTACCACGATTTATAACAATATATTTAAACACTGCTTTTTTTATTCAGTCTCACTGAGTGTTTCATGAGATTAGGGAACATGTCTATTTGCTCACTACTTTAATATAGAAGGGACTCGATAAATACCTGCTGGCAGATGTAAGGATAAACATGATTAATGGATACACTTAGGAATAAACTAATAAGGTGATAGATAATGAGCCTGGGGAGGTGGGCAGGGACTTTGTAGGATATATTAAGAATACTGGTTTTTACCTTGAGCCTAAAAGAAACTAAAGAGGAAATTTATGCAGGGGTTATGGGAGAAATTTGTATTTCAGGAAAGTAGTTGGCCTGTGAAGTGGCCAACTGGTTGGTAGCAGAAAAGACTCGGAGGAGGAAGATGCTTTGGAGGGATGTTAGAATAATACAGGTAAGAAAATTTAGGCAGTAGCAACAGGGGTGGAGAGAAAATACAGATCTCAGTGATATGGAGAAGGCAGACTTATGACTTGGAGGTAACGATGCAGAAAGAGGGAGTCAAGGAGTCATAGGTTGTTGGCTTGGGCAATGGGAAAGACAAAGTATGCCGTTCTCGGAGTTGGAGGACAAAGGACAAAGGAAGGAAATGTGAGCGGCTCAATTCTGGAATCAAGTGTGAGAGGCCTGTGACACAGGCAGTGTGTTCGGTATGGGCCATATGCACCTGGAGCTCAGGATCGTACACTGAAACTTGAGTAATCGGCATAGATGTATTTGTCGTGGTAGGTAAAATCACCAGGTAGAGGAACAAGCACAGAGCCCTGAGGAAAACCAATGTCTACGCATTGTAAATAATCCACAGAGGAAAAGAGCAGCCAGAAAAGCAAGGAGCAACCAAGAAATGGTGTCATAGAAGCTGTGGCAGGAATGCTCAGGAGGAAGTACAGCCTATGCTGCTGAGGTCAGATAGGTCAGAAAGGTTGCTACAGTTCAGGAACAAGGAATCTCTTTCTGGGCCAGTACCACAGAGTCCTGAGATGAGAGGTAGAAATAACATACTATTCTTTAATTTGCCTATGAAGGTTAAGAAGAACTTAGGTTATACTGTAGAGGAACTTAAGCTCTCTTAAAAAAGTGGTTAATTATACCATACAATAATCTCGAACAGTCTGTTGTTCCGTGTGCAAAAAGGCCCCTATGGCTGATCCAATCTCCTTTCCCAAGAAAATGTTCTAATTAGAACTGTCTAGTACAAGAGTTCTTTATTGGTGGGGGTGTGTGTATGTGGGGAGCAGAGGGGAGGTATAGTTGTGAGGTGAAGAGAAGCTAAAGGCAAAAAAAAAGGAGAAGCTAAGGGAAATGGGTCTTATCAGTGGCAGAATTTCTAAGGGCTTTTATTCTGGGGGAAGCCCATTTATAATGTCTGATGTGAACGGGACTGAAATCCAGTGATCTTGATCCAAGGCATGGATGAAGTCAGGTAACTCAAGTTTACCCAGTCTACTGAAGTAACTAGGGAAAATCCAGACCTTAGCAATTTCAGTATCTGAGAATCAAAACAAAATTGTTAAGACTAAAATTAAGAGAGGAGATGGGACAGATGAAAAAATTATGTACATGGCCTTCTGGATATACAATGAAAGACACTGACCCAGCTGTTAGACACAAGACATATTCACTCACTGCTGCTATGCCCAGACTTCAGTTAGAAACCAGAAAGGGAAGGGAAGGCTCTGAAATAGGGGCCCGCAGATCACAAAATTCAGGTAACTCAAAGCATCAAGAGCTGCATCATGATCAGTACGTAAACCGTGTTTAAAGAACACGGTTGACAGACTGCTGCTTCATCTCAGTGTTCCCTGCTACTGAAGAGTATATACTCACAATTATGTGAATCCTGAAGTGAGGGACAGTTGGGATGAGATCTGTTTGTATCACCCATCTCATTTCCAGGGAAACACCCTGGGGAAAGTTATGGCTACAAATTACCTGACTTGAGATTCTGATAAATTCTTTATCACTTTCCAATATATAGCCATGGTGGGCATAGTGCTGTTCATGCTGGGTAAACAAAAAGTTGCTAATCTTCTATGAACTCAGAATGGGAAATGTATTGCGAGAACCTCCTCACCACCCCCAAGTTCTATAACCTCAGCGCATCACGGCTAACCCTTAGTCCCTTACTTCAGACAGAAAGCAGAGTGCTAATCTGAAGAGCCTGGTGATGGGGTTGGGGTGGGAGGTCTTCATTACTTAGGGCTGAGGGAAAAAGCCCAAGAAAGAAGGTTTTTGATTCAGCAGGTAGACAATACCAGTCAAAGAGAAATGAAAAGGAAGAGAAAGGAAAAACTTATTTAGGCTTGCATGAACGGACTGAAGCTAGAAAGATGTATTAGTCATATAAAGGAGTCTGAAGCTCATTAAGAAAGTAGCGTTTACACAAGATAAAAGAATTAGTTGTTACATCTAAGCTTTAACAACTTTACTAAAACCTTCTCAACTGATCTTCCCGTAATCTAAGTAATATTTACCTCTTTTCCAAAGAATAAGTGGTAACTTCTGCAAAGTAGTTTGCCAAGGCTATACCCTAGTAATAAGCCAGAAATCTGGCCAGGACAGGCTGACCTCAGAACAGTACTCACACACACATACATGAGTACATAGGTGGGTGGTAACAAAAACCTTGAGAGTGAATTATCTACAGGGCAGGTATAATGTGAGATGGCGCGGGGGAAATGTTTACCAGTTGGACAAGGAAAGCAGCGTAAGTGAAAGAGGACCCAGGGTTCTGTGGCTCTTAGGCAACAATGCATGGCCAAGCTGAAAGTAGAGAGACACCTAGAAAAGCCAAGGGCACGGGAAAAAGGGGAAGGAAAACTCCCTGAAGCCAGCAAGTCCCCTGGAGACAGTCTGAGTACATGTGGTGACAGGGCTCTGAATGACTCAAGCTTCTGGCTAGGTTTCCCTTCCTGCTCTCCCTCCAAACCCTGCAGAAGTTTGGCTGGCAAGCAAAAAGGAGGAAGAGAGGCACAGTGCCAAGCCAATCAGAATCTCAAATAACAAACACCAGGGCTCCCCAGAAAGACAATGTGACTTCCATAGGATCCCTCTCCTAGTGGAAGGGAAGGTTTATCTAGGCAAGGAGGGAAAGGTGGGGATGAAGAAAAGGAGGGGGCACACGACTCATTCATAAGGTGACCACACATCTTTACACCCTTACAGACTGGCGTGAATGAATCGTTTCCCCTTTTGCTTTTGGAGTTTTTCAATAGACAAATTGCACATTCTCCCTATTCATACATCAAGTAAAAGAGCCGAGTACAGATCAGCAGCAGAGTTAAAGCAAAGCTAACCTAAAAATTGGAAGGAGTAATTCTTCACATTTTGGACAAATGTGTCTTTCACAAAGGTCACTGGAGTTAGCTGTCTCCAACAGATGCTACTGTAAGAGGGCGGCAGAGTCAGAGTGGGTCTGGAGCAAACTTCTCAAGTCTCAGCCTTGCCTTCAGCAACTTCTAGTCTAAGCCTCAATTTCCTGACCTCTAATACCTATCCTATAGCCTTCGAAGGAAGATTAAATGAGACATTTTCTTATGAAGTGCCTAGACACTCCAAAGTGCCAACCATTAGAAAGAAAGTGTATAAGCAAACTGTCACATACTAGTAAGCTGGGGGATTCAGAACCTCAAGCAACTACAACCTCCTCCACTGCAGCTCACTCACTATCTGACTGGACTCTGGTCTGCTTTGATTTAGGTAAATGTGATTGTGATGGGGCTCACCAAAACTTTTGCAATTTTCTTTGTGGTTTTTCAAGAAGAGTTTGATGGCACCTCAGTGCAAATTGGCTGGATTGGATCCATCATGTCATCACTTCGTTTTTCTGCAGGTATAAAACAGTCAGTAAGTGCTGTCCAAAGTGAAGGATCACAGTGACAATGGGAAATTAATTCCAAGACGACTCATCTGTCATTCACTGAAGACTAAAGTTATCGCTAAAGCTCAGGTTCATGTAATACACAAAGTGCATCACTTAGTTTCCAACTGACTTGGTAAAATGAGAAAAATTAGGGTTCAGGGGAAGTTGAAGATTTCAAATATTTACTACCTCGACACATTATTTGTCGTTTCTTTCTACAGTGTCTTAGTATCTGTTCAGTGAGTCAGCCTCTCTGGAAAGTCAAACCATGAAGTTCTATTCTAATCACGTGAGTGAGCTCAAGACAAAACAGGACCAATTCTTTCTTCTCTAGTTTTACTTGTAGCGATAACATGGTGGAGGAGCTAATTAATGACACAATCTCGGTGTAATCACAGGTCACTAGATACAATCTCATCTTATTATGTATGTTCAGTAAGTGCCTCCCCCAAACCTGATCACAATCTTCTGTTCTTTCTTAAAAAATAAAAACTCTTCCCCAAAGCAAAATAGTATGGGATGGGAATATTAAGAAATCTAGTTCACTTTTTGAAGCTGCACAATACTCCGAAGTAGAGTCCAGTTTTGCTCATTTAAATTGCACATCAGAAGACAAGGGGTGCCGAGCACTTTGACATAGTATTCACCATTCTTTTTTTCCTCCAAGGCCCTCTGGTCGCCATTATTTGTGACACAATTGGAGAAAAAACCACCTCAATTCTTGGGGCCCTCCTTGTTACTGGTGGATACATGATCAGCAGCTGGGCTACAAGCATTCCCTTTCTTTGTGTGACTATGGGATTTTTACCTGGTGAGTCCACTGTAAAAACAAGGCTATGAAAAATTGAACTAGGAACCTTTCCTTTTAACTGACCATGGGTCCAAAAGGCCTAGTTATAGGGAGAATATATCCTCTGGTATCAAGTCACTTAACGTGAATATGATTCCAATCTGTTGTTTTTTTTTTAGGTTTGGGTTCTGCTTTCTTGTACCAGGTAGCTGCTGTGGTAACTACCAAATACTTCAAAAAACGACTGGCTCTTTCTACAGCTATTGCACGTTCAGGCATGGGACTGACATTTCTATTAGCACCCTTTACAAAACTCCTGGTAGATCTATACAACTGGACAGGTGAGTCATCCTATACTTATGAAATAACATCTCTGCAAGGTTAAATATTCAGTGCTCTAAAACTGATTACTGGAAAAGCAGACATTTATAGTCAGGAAGGAAATGAACATGATATCTAAAGTAAACATGTTCCTCCTCCTTAAGACTTACATAGAAGAGACCTTGAACTTGCAGGCTGTGCCAGCCCTCACCAACAACTGAGAGTTCACCATGGGGTTCAATGTATGAGACACAGGGTGTTCGGTGCAGTTGGGGAAACCCCTTCCGGGAAATGAGAAATCCTAAGAAGCAAGTATTCCCTATCTTCCCCTTTTCCCCCAGTAAAGCATTCTTTTTCAACTTTATCAACAGAAGTAATTTCCAACTTAAATAATGCCTTCTCCATCAGACTGATTAAAATGGGGGGTGGGGTGCGGAGGGAATACTTGGGTGAAAAATGAATCACATTTTCTTAATAGTTGAAATTTATACATACTGCTAGCTATAAATTTTTGACAGTGAATTAAAACCATTCACACCACAACTTGTATACACCAGACATGAAACATTTGAATTGAAATTTTAATATTACTGGGGAAATATATACATGTTGTATGATTATACATACCTATTTCTACCTACATAGCAGTTTTGCTTTCCCAAGTAAAAAAAAACTCAAGGTGAATAGGACAGGAGAGCACAACCTACAGTCAATTCTGTTTCTAGACCCATACACAATCACAGATGGGTCAGGACACGCTGAAACCAAGCAGCTACTCAACTTCAAAGCAAGACTGGCATCTGTTTTCTTTCAAGGAAATTTAAAATGTCTCTCTCCTCTTCTAAGACAGTTTCCAAATGATTCCCATCGTCTAATTGTATATTTGCTGTATGTACCTAAACCTAGATCCTGTCAGGTTATTTAAATCTCTACTTAAAATATACTATAATTTTCTAACATTTGAAATATCCACCCCCCAAAAAACTGGTTTCCTTCTTTTTTCCTTTAGCACAAATAACACTCCTTCCATGCCATCTGTTGTCACAGCTCCTTGGTTTTCAATCTCCAAAGGACTCTTTTCACAGATCCCATAGTATGTACAGCTAACAATTAAGTCAACAGACTTAAATTCAGAGAACGGAACAGTGTTTTTAGGAATTACCTCACTTTATCTAGTTCGTGGCAGGACATCTTCTGAGCCAAGAACCTACCTGTTATGAAATGACTTTTCCATTTCTCTCTCCTACTTAGGTGCCCTTGTATTGTTTGGGGCTATCACACTGAATTTGGTGCCATCCAGTATGCTCTTAAGACCCATCCACATCAAAAGTGAGAGCGATCCTGACCCAAAAGACAGAAGTAGCCATCTGTCTACAAGTGCTCCAGAGGCGGTGTGTGGGGTAGAAATATCCCACTGTGGTGAGACAGTAGAGTCCAACATCAGAGACAACACTGTGCAGAAGGCTGGACAGTCAGGGACAAGTGTAACAGTCTCACAAGATCAAGGTAGAGAACTCAACAATGAGCCTAACAGGAACAGAATACTGTTCCTAAAAAATAATGAAGAAAGTCACAAGAAAAAGGCCACTTCATGGATCTGTAAACAAGAAGTCTTTGATACTTCTCTTTTTAAGAATCCTTTGTTCTACATATTTACCTGGTCTTTCCTCCTCAGTCAGTTTGCATATTTCATCCCTACCTTTCACCTGGTCGCTAGAGCCAAGACACTCGGGATTGATGTGATGAAAGCCTCCTACCTTGTTTCTGTAGCTGGTAAGAATCTCATATCCAAAAGGAAAAATGACCTTAATTTTACAAAGATTTATTGTTATTTTAAAAAGCTAAAAACAAACAAACAAAAAACCCAATTTCTTAAAAACAACTGTGGGAACCCTAGGAAATTCAAGTTCATCAGGTTCTCACTCAGAGAGGCCTGCATTGCAGATATGTCACTGGACTCTGCACACAGGTTCTCAAGGACAGCGGATGCAAACCAAGTTGTATTCATTTGCATACGGCAATCTGTCTGACACAGTACACATTAAGTATCCGTTGGATAAATACTGGATTTAAAAGCTGATGCTTAGTGGCCAACCACCACATCAAGATAATAGAAAAATTCTAGACAGCATCTCTAGTAGTTGAAAGGATTGGTTTTAGAGGTAGACTTCCTTGGGTTCAAGTTTGCTCTGTATTTCCTATCTGTGTGACCCTAGGGAAGTCACCTGCCTTCTCTGTGCTTCCATGTCCTCATCTGTAATATGAAATAACAGTACCTACATGAATAAGATTGTCAGTATTAAAAAGTAATGTCAGGAGAGTATGTGACCTCTCCTAAGCATCCAATAATGTTTTGTTAATATTTGTAAAGTATTTCCCCCTTGAATTATTAGTAAGAAAAATATGAACATTTATGAAATCAGAAGAACAAATGATGCAGAACATAAAGTGACAAAATATGCAGTCTACAAGTACGAAAAGGGATAAAATGGTACTAGTAGCAAAACTATCTGAAAATACTCAGTAAGTCAACATTAGCTTTTTGCCTGCTAATTTCCTGAAAATAGTTTACTGGGACCAAGGTCTCAATACGCATTTTAAAAGTTAACTGAAAAGACATAGAAATGAATGATAGTATGACTTTTTGAACCCATCCTTTTTGGGGGGTAGAACAATTTATGTTTGAACCACAAAAATTTAAAGTACAAAACTGCAGCTCATACTACTCTTGGTGAAAAATCTCATTTAGTACTTAACTGCTGCATTATTAGCTTATACTAGGATAAAGGATAAGAATGCTATCATGAAACTGAATGAAAAATGTGGTTCTTAAATTTTATTCGAATTATACTTTAGCACCAACATTCAACTATGATTTCCCATTTCATACTTCCTTATTTTCAAGTTAAGCATAATCACCTTTGGAGGAGGACTTAATTATCAAAACTGTCAGTTTCAATATCTGTAGCTTTTTACGTAAGACTTTTTTTTTAAATACTATAATCTTCCAACTTGACACTGACCTGAGGATCAAGTCTTTTTAGAAGTCTCACCTCCTCACTTGTAGAACCTCTTCAAGGAAGACCTCTGAGTTTTGAATCTAGAGTCCTCTGTCTGTCACCAGGGCTCCCAGTTTGATGGTATAAACTCAACCAAACACAATCATAAAAACTTCAGATGGGTGTTTTACCCTGCTCTGGGGGAGTCTTTGGAATAAACGGGTAAATGATAGAGCTGAGTGAAAACTTTTTCTCACACAGCTTTTACCTCAGGATGAAATCATATTACTGAGAAAAAGATGCCTTACTATGCTCACATTTCTTCAAACGGGCTAGGAAAACAGAATTACAATTTCCTAAAGCCTTTCAATATTGTTCTAGGTATCATCGAGACAGTCAGTCAAATTATATCTGGATGGGTTGCTGACCAAAACTGGATCAAAAAGTACCATTACCACAAGTCTTACCTCATCCTCTGTGGCATCACTAACCTGCTTGCTCCGTTAGCCACCACATTTCCACTACTGATGACCTACACCGTCTTCTTTGCCATTTTCTCTGGTGGTTACCTGTCATTGATACTTCCTGTTCTGGTGAGTAGACACTCATTTAACATTGTTAAACCATGTATTAAAAAGAAAGATTAGTAATAATCTTCCCCAAAGGAAAAAAAGTTGACTTAAAATTTTAAAAATTATACCCAAAGCCTCAGAAACCCCACAGAAATACCCTGTCAAGCTAGGGAAGGGAGGAATGATGACAGGATTATTCACATGGGACAGGAAAGAAATGAAAGCAAAAAAAAAAAAAAAAGAATCTGTAGGATTCCTTTCACTTATCAGTCTCCTAGGTTAGATTTGTGTTCATTGCTTTCCTTCAGCTCCAGATAATTCTTGGCTCCTTACAAGGAGTTCCCTGAGAGAAAAGGAGCTTTTTGACCAGTTTGATTTCTTTGTATTAAGAGAAGCCTGCTAATCTTAAAGGAGACATTGTTTTCTCTAAAATCCTCTATTTTTACCCCAAATTGACTTAAAAGTCCTGGACTCAAGTGGAAATGAAATACTTACACAAATACCTCTAAGTTCTTACCCCTGAGAACCTCATGGGTTTGTTTCAAATTTAGGTCCCAGGGAATGACAGCAATATTAGCAGAAGTACTACAGCATACAAGTCTTAAGCAAAACCAAAGCTTTCTAAAGCTGAAATCAACACCTTGTGACATTTGAATTCTTTCAAACAAATGACTGGTACTCAGTCACAGATGTAATTCATGAAATGTACTGTCAGCTCAGATTGTAAATACCATTTCCTAATAGAGAACGAAGATCCAGGAAGAAAACACGTGAGAGATTAAGAAAAGAACCAAAACCAGTACTTCTTACTAATGAACTGAAAGCAATGCCCTACTAGTTCAGTTACTAATTCCTATTTGTCTCAGCTCTTTCACAGTTATCAGGGCAAGAGACCACTCAAATTACCTCAGAACTCTTGAGACAGTATTTGTCCCTTTGTGGCCACAGGTCTCTAAAGAATTTCAACCACAATATGGCTAACACTGAATTCTAATCCCTACAGGTTGATCTGTCTGGCAATTCCAAACTACACAGGTTTTTAGGACTTGCAGGATTTTTTGCTGGGATGGCTGTGCTTTCTGGACCACCTATCGCAGGTAACAGCTTAGCCACATTATCAGTAATACTCAATAGCAATGAAAGAAACCAATGATCCAAGGAATGGTAACATGCAATGACAGTAATATCAGGGTACAAGAAACCAATGATATATCTATGTTGACCCTGTACCAACTCTCAGACTCCATCACCAATCTAGGAGATCATCTGGGGGTTAATAGATGGTTGCGCACAGCTTCACAGTGCTGAGACTTAACCCCGTGTGCCACCATGGAGGCCCCTCAGCATATTCTTATATTCTCTTTTAAGTCTTAGAGCAAGGATTGCAGGAATGTCTGGTTGCTTGGACAGACCATTCAGAGTTTTACTATATTCTCAAAGAGCTCAAATATTCTAAAAAAGAACTACCACCATTTTTCATCTAAATAGGAATCACTTTTACAGACCTTGAAAGCAGCAAGCCTGACCAGTTTGCTCTCCAGATGTGCCACACAGGGCGAGCCTTATCTGTCCTGTTATATTATTTTCAAACAAGGAGGGAGGCCCTTCATAATCCATCTGTTCTATTAAAGGTAGGAAGACACAGGGCTGTGAAGATGTATCTGGGACCACAGGCAAACATTAGGCAAACATTAAAACCAAGTACAGTAGAAACTGGGGGAGTTCTGATTAAGTTAGCTTTAAAGTTCAAGCACCGTGTTCCATTCCCTTTTTACTTAACTGTACATCATGGATTTGCTGAATAAAAGGCCATTAGAAGATTAACACAGCACTTCCAATCATCCACAAAAAAGGAATTCAGCCTAAAATTCCTGTATTTTTTTTTTTAGTCCTGAAGTGAGAAAGGTAAAGAATCTGATCTTACTTCATTACCATTTTTTAAAAATTAAGTTTTATACTGATGTTAGGTTTGCACCTCTATAAATCTAACACTCGGAAAAGGAAAAACTTATAAAAATATACAACCAACTCCCTATTTATACTTACAAATACAACTTTGCCCTGCTCTAACTCAGCCTATACTTCATATATAAAAAAGCCAAGCCCCGAATTGTTATACAGGAATTGGTACAAGGAGAGAAAATACCAGAGGTGCCCTAGCAAAGACCCTCTATGGCCAGTGCTCCATTCTAGAGGTGCAGAAAAGAGAGCTCAAATACAGTTTGCTGAAACTGTTTTTCACTCTTGATCCTAGTTCACTGGCAGACCCAATGGTGCTTCAGAACTCCTCAAACTGATTAGGCAAAAGCGTAGGGATGTAATAAGACACAGAATACCTTACTCAAATGATGAAGGGAAAAAACAAAACTACAACATAATGAGGGAGGGTCTGGTCTATATGGTTTTGTATATAACTCAAGATGTTTAAAGAGTTCAGTAAGAGAAGACAGGGCAAATTTTATGAGGACCATTATTTGAAAGCAAAATGCAATGTGTGTGTCATGAACTCTGTTGGGTCATGAGCTTTCTTAATAATTTTTTTAATGAAAAGAGGATAGAACTACAATGGAGCAAATCAAAAAAGAGTGCACCACGTTATTGTGAAAGTTTTACTTCATACACACCCCCCATGTAATATAAATATATGTGATATCAAATACATTCATTTTCCTGTCAATGAGTTAAAAAAAAATTAACAAACCTTTTCTTTTCCAGAGGTTATCATACACTGGCTAGAGAGTATCATATCTCAAAATAGACAGAGTTCATAATCCATTTTTACGCTCTAAGTGTGGAAATTATTTAGGCAATCATAAATTTAGTGATTTTACAAAAAAGCCAGGAAAGTGGTAAAGCTAATTGCTGAAAAGTTTATGCATAGTTAGTATGGAAGTCATAATATTTGAAACAAGATTATGACAATACAAAGTTCAATTACACTTCAATCTCTACATCCTGATCTTCCATTGACTACAAGATTAAGCTAAACATTTTGCTGAAAGGAGAAACTTAGAAAAGTCCTTGCTCCTGTATGAAAAGACAGAAGATTTTTCAAAGGCCACTAGAGTTGCTCCTAAGATGACTCCCACAGCAACTACCAAAAAAACCTCAGAATGTTGGTTTACAGATTCACTCAGTTCTCAACAGTTATATTACCTTAAGCTTTAATTAAAAAGGATTACTGGTTATAAAACAGTGAACTCCCAACCAAACTTAGATCTTCAGAATCATGAGATTCTCAGTTTTTACTTACCTACATCTGTTATTACCAATTCCAAGAGGTGATATTCCTATAAAAGATTATAGTCATTTTAAATTAGGAATCCAGCAACCATTGAAACTTTTCACAATAATCCTCAGTGAAAACACTCATTAAAAATCGTAACATCAATTACATGAGCAATATTTTTCTCCTTCCTGCATGGAAATGAAAAAGAAAAACAAGTTAGCCTTATACATGTGTTTTAGTAAACGAAGAGAAAAAAAAGGGGGGCAGAGGAAACCCTTAGGAATCAGGTAACTTAAGTTTTTGAAAAGTACCTCTTTAAAAAAAAAATGTAAATAGCGCATACAAAAGAATTACTTAAATGCCCCTTCCAGCTGTAAATACAAGAAATACAGCAGCAACAAAATTCTTTATTAGATCTTTGCTGAAACTACTCAAGAGAAATTCAAATGGACAGTTATGTTAATTCAAAGTTAACAATTATGCAATCCCTCCCCCATCTACCACCACTCCCATAGGTCACTGGCCTGGCCCACACCATCCGTCCTATGCCTTCCCAATGCTGTGACAAATTCAGTTTTAGCAATTAATATGCCCTGCTTCAGATTAGGTTGGTTTAGGGTTGTGCTAGGTTACCTGACCTAATAGTTGGCCAAATGTCATCACTCATCCAATGCGTTAATAGAAGCATTCATAACTACATGCAGCCATTAAGAAGGAAGACTTAGAAAGTCACAGAAATACAAAAGTTTTGTTATTTTAAAACCTTTTTTACATCACAAAAGTAAACTTCTAGAAGGCAATCCAAAATAGTACAGGGGGTGGGCATGTATCTTAGCATATTCTCTGAGATACAAATCAGATGAAGCATACTTATGTGAAATTCCCAAACTTGCATTTGATGTGCTAGCTCAAAATGCTAAAGGTTCAGTTTCACTTAAAGTACAGCCCTTGAAGGGGCCATACAGCTGCCTACAAAAGTAAAATGGAGAGAGCTCCCGTTTCTCCTCTATATATTGCACCTACTCCCTTCTGAAAAATGCGCATTATGCTATCATACATATTTACATCAACGAGAAAGTTTTTGAAAACTCTTGAAACATGAAATAAGTACTAGTTTATACTTCAGTACTCATTCAGTAAGTATCAAGCTCCTTAATAGCAATGCACTGTTAGCTGCTAAGCAGGATGCAGAAAAACAAAAGTTACACTCTGATTTTCTACAGCTTACTGGTTCATGATATAGCACTCACTTTGCCACATACACTTCAGGAATAACAATAGCATAGAACCACCAGAAATGAGAATTCAAATTTGCATTCTTCTACATCATCCCTAAAAATCTGGTCAGACACTATAACCCATGTTTCCTACCTTTAAATGAAGACATTCTTAACTGTGACATAAAAATGATCTTAAAATGTATTGAAGCTCCACAAAATGATGTAAAAATAAGCTATTATATTATTTTAAAGTAAAAAAAATTGAAGCTTTATTCAATATAGCAAATATTTCACAAAAGTGTATTTTAAGTCTATTATACTCCAAAATAAGTTAAAGTTAACTAGTTCCTCTAGAAATACATTCTCTCTTGTTCGTATCTGTCAATCCCATATTCATCAGAAATGCCATGGAGAAAAATTTGTCAATTTTGCACTGATTCTCTACTCTTTACCTGTGTTTTACAAGAAAAGTCAGTGACTAAAAGGGAAATTCATCTAATTTCTAATGGGAAATTCTCTGTCCCATTAACATGAAGTGCTCTGTCATTTCCTGTCTCTGTTCTAGTCTAGTTTTGCCAACCATGCCCTCTATGGTTTCAGCCTGCCTGTATTATGTTAGCAGTTAGTCCTGCCATGTCTGTGGCAGAGTGAGTGCAGTACCATGAACTCACTAAGCTGTAGAAAATCACTGGGAGAGTAACTTATGTTTCTCTGCATCCTGCTTAGCAACTAACAAAGTGCAGGGCTATTAAGTTGCTTAAAGTTAAGGTGCTGGACCTTAAGAAATTCTCTTAAGGTGAACATTCTATTTGGAAAACAAAACTCAGCCTCTTAATCTGCTATAGATCCATTTTGGAGGTCAGGGATAACTGGAGGGCAAGTGAGAGGGGACAGCAAAGATTTCTAGCCTCTAACTCCTGAGGAATGTATTATACCCTGAAGAGGCAAAGGAAAAATAACTAAATTATTTTGTTATCCACTGGTTATTTTCCCCATAAACAAAGACCCACAGAATTTTAATTTTAATTTGATAAAGTATTCCTACTATTGACAAATACCTATAAAAATATCAAAAATAAATCTCTGGCCCTCCCTGGTGGCACAGCAGGTTAAAGCACAACACTAAGAAGCTAAAGCCACTTCAGCATGAGTTCAAACCCCACCTGCCCCAGAGGTGAGCCCGCAGGAGAGCCTGGAGGTGACCACAAGGCATGGCAGACCTCTCCTGACCCGCCCGCTGCTCCCCTCAGCAGTGTTCTTCGTTGCTCTACCTGTTCTGCTCCCCACTCTGTCTCTGGTGAATCCTCTCACCGCCCCTGCACCTCTGGCCATGTACCCAGTTCTTTATGACAAATATATGTCTTTAAAAAAAAAATAAATAAGTAAAAATAAATCTCAAATAGCTCTCCACTTAAGTTTAAAAAGGGGAATGAAGGTAGTCGTTCCTTTCCAAGTATATTCCTTTGCAAGGCCAGAGATTTAGACTTTAAAATCATAATACAAATGACAATCCTTTAATAAAACACAACAGAGCCAATACTGAAAGCACTCCAGTAAATCTTATCACTAGAGAGTTCCTATCTTAAAAAAGCCTGAGGTTTAAATTTGCTTAACCAAGTCTCCCCAAATGTTCCATCATGGCACATATAGGAAACATTTGTACAGCCATCCACAGTAAAATGGCAGGGCTGCTAATAAGAAGTCTGTGGTTCTAGCGCCAGAGAAGACATCCTTTCTGTGCACCCTGGACATCTGCCCCTACACTGCAAGCCAACAGGTGGCATTTCTGGCTCACCACAGGCCAAGTCACTTACAGGATTCTCAAACACTAAGGAATTCAGTGTCTTAGAGTTGTGTTTCCAACTTTAACTTACAGTACTAATCTTAAAAGAAGATTCATAACTCAGCTCAAGTCAAATTCTGAGATAACAGAAGTACGGCATGCTTTTTAGACAGGATATTAAACTAACTTTCAAACATGTATGACATAACATAACAGAACCGCTTAAACACCCTGACATTAAAAAACTGAATTTATAACTCCATAAACATCAAACTTGAAAGATTATTCCATCATCATTTTTTGTTGAGTATGAGAAAACTGGTTTGCAAATTGTTTTAAGGATGCTGAGCCCTAACTTCACGGTACCATTAGACATGCCTGCCCCAAACAAGACAAAGGTGTAAGTAAGTAATGTAGACAATGATTTAATTGTATATAAGAATCAAAAAACAAGTATGAAGTATGCTTGAGGGAATCAAAGAATCTGCATGACTAATGTGTCCCAAGTACATCTAAAGCAGGCAGTGTGGAGAAACTGAGGAAGCTTCCAGAGAACTTGAGCTTAGCAGTCTGTATTAGCTGCCAGTGTGCCCCCCATAACACTGGCTACAGATAGTGACACTCAGCATGAAGTGGACATTCAGACGCCTGCTTTCTGGGGTTGTGGCTATTACACAATCAGGTTTTCTCTGCCACTCACAATGCTTTTGTTATATCCACAAAAATGTCATCTGAATGTCAACTTGTGTTGTGTTTCCACTTAAAATGGCTGGAGTATATAGTTCTTAACAACCAAAAAAAATTTCTTTAAAGAATATATTTAAAACAAAAAACCATATTGGGATTAAACTGTTAAGGGCTAAAAGTACTATTGTATATACCTTTTTCTGAAGTTGTAAAAAATGTAGAGCTCAATACCAATGAAACTGATTTTAACTTGCCTAGTAGCTATTAAATCTAAGCTAATCTAATACTTTCAGAAAGCAATCCATGAATAATACAGTAACAGCCCTGTAACCATGTACCTTTCACCTCTTATTTGCCACTGTAAATAGTATGCTAACACTAAGTGTTCAACTGTACATTATTATCCTATTGAATGGCAAGTGGACCTTAGAGAATTAAAAAAAAAACTCATCTCATAATCAAGTATGAATGGGAGAAACAGATTTCTCTACATTTTGCACAGAAACACATGGATATAGTTCTAGAATATGCTACATGATACTGTCCTGCTGAAAAAAAGTATATCAAATGTATTTTAATCTTTAATGTTTTAAAAACGGCATCCTGAACTTCAAAGTGTTTATTTGTAAAATGACTTAAACGCAGTTTTCTCTTACACTATTTTAGTCGTGCAGGGATTTGAAACAAAAACCCATTTTCATTATTTTTAGCTATGCCCTTCTTACCCTTCAGCAGCACCATAGACCCTTTTGTCTAAGAGTTCCTGGTCCTTTCTCACAGTGCTACTTCTAATACCTATGGCTTAACATTGACAGATTGTGTATTTACTAGTAAATCTGCTAAATTGATGGGTCTAAGGCAAGAACAAGGGTTTCCACACTCCTTCCCAGAAATTTCTAGTTGAGTTGAGAGACTGATGACCTATTTCTCTATATCAGAAGGTCAATCACAATCAACATTATGACTTGTCCTAACTGGTTTCATTTTTATTCAACTCCAATAAACACTTAATTGAGGTCACTGATCAAACAACGTGTCAATGAGTAAAAAGCAACTTAAAGTTAGCTGAGTTTTAAGGGGCTATAAAACGTTCTATTCATTCATTACATTAAGGGAACATAAAGCTAATGAAATAGGCAAATAGTTTTAAAGACTATTAGAAAAAAAGGATAGGAGACAATGACATATACAATCAGACAGGAAGCAAAAGGGATATTCAACACATTCCCGGGAAATCATGCTCTGAGACAGAAAACAAAATCAAAAGATACAATGTAAGCTTCAGGAGGAAGTAGTAACCAGATCTGTGCTGGCATAGAGCACCAAAATTTCCAAAATAAATGATTAGAATAATAGCCCAAACTTTTAAAGAGTTTCTAACTGACTTTGAACATAGAAATGTGGAAAAGCCATTGTGTGATCTGTAACTACAAACGTAACATGCATACAATACTCTAGAACAGAGGTTCTCTGAGTGTGGTCAGTTGGTACTCCAAGATCCTGAGAACTTTTCAGAAAGCTTGTAAGATCAAACTCTTTTCATAAATATATTGAGACTCTACTTGTTGTTTCAAGGGTTGACTTTGCAATAATGCTTAATTGCTGGTACCTTGCATAAATATTTTTGCCCCAGTTTTTAAGAAGCACATTTCACTTAAATTCTTGTACGTGTCATTAACCAAATCATTTTGAGGACCCTCCCATTCTCGCTTTATTTTTTCTTTCTTTTTTTTATATCCAAAAGGATAGGTTTATTATTTAAAAGGGTGAGAAGAGTAAAGGATACTTGCACAGTCACAGCAAGAAGGAGTTGCCCCAAAAGAGACAGCTTTCCTAAGAGAGAGACGGGCACAGTCACAGGCAGGCAGCCTTGGAAGGAAGGACTGCCTCTGCCCGTGGACAAGGCAGGTCAGTGATGAGCACCTGCAAAACCACAGGTGCTGCAAGAGCGAAGGAAGGCCAAGGGAAGCACTCCAGGCTACTGCCCCATTCTTGCTCTAAAAAAGCATTTTGATTATAAGGGTGTAACAGTTCTTGTGTAGCCCACTTGACCAAGTTGTCAGTTCCTTCTCACATGCTATTGAACCCTCCTAAAACAGTCCCTTCATAGTAACACATGAGTAATTTTACACTTCTAAAACCTCCTATTTCCATGCTCAGCTGTGAGGTCTGCAAGGGTCATGTCTGTCTTGGCTCATTATTATATCCTCAAAACTTAGCACATTGCTAGGAACATATCAAGTTACTCAAGTATTTAGTGCAGGAAAAAGGGTAGTGATCAACTTTCTCACTGTTTTTTCTCTAGAAAATACAGCAGGTCCTCGAATTATAATGCTGTTGAGGAAAAAACCCAATTTCCGTCTGGGTCTGGGGCCACTGTCTGTGGCTGTGTGTTCTCCCCAGGTCTGCGAGGGCCGTTAGGTTCACTACTGTTTCTAAACTGTCCTTGAGCCTGTGTGGGAGTATGCCTGGTGACAGAAGGGTATCCTGTCCAGTGTTGGGTCCTGAGCTGTCGAGAAAGGCTCTATCACCCAAAACCCTAAACTGCAACAAGCACAATAGAAAATAAATGAACAAATTAATAGAATGACATGCTATAGGAACTTAACTCTTGTTTCTATCGGTTAGCCTGTGGGAAAATTGGCTATGTTTATGTTTCACTTGACGTCAAGTTTCTAGTAACCTACTGACAATGTTGAGTGAGGACTTACTATAGTAGCAGTTCATGATATTAACAAAAATAAAAGTGGTCTTTGTAAAGGATCATCATGAAATGGCTGTGTCCCTAATTTTCTCCAACTTCCATTAAAGGTTAGAATAAGTTTTGGGTCCCCTCAGCTTCGATTTCCTACTCAGGCATAATTATTGATTAAACCTCATCAATAGAAAATAAGACCGAAAACCATTTGACTAACTTTCTGATGGGTAACAATACAGAATGTTAAGTACAGGAACCTTCCTTCAAGGAGCAGGTCCATGGCTGATTTTCTTCACTAACAGAAATCATCCCTTCCTTCCAGGTTGTTTGTATGACTATACCCAGACATACACCGGCTCCTTCTACTTCGCTGGTACATGCTATCTCCTCTCTTCAGTTTCCTTTTTCTTTGTACCACTAGCTGAGAAATGGAAAAACAGTTTAACCAGAAGCAGAGAGAACTTCAATCAAGTGTAACAGAAGAAAATCTAAAGTAATGTCACTGAAAACAAAAACTTAAAGAAGTCTCCTCTTTTGTAAAATAAGATGAACCAGACAGCCTTTAAGGCTTCCAGGAATGCCTAATTGAGAGTAAGAAAAGGGCAGTAGCAACTTCAACTAAGTTTTGCATTAATATTCAATCAAACAGGCTAAAATTTTCATCAGCTGAAGCAGCTACCTCAGATATTAAAAGAAAATCAGAATGTACATTAAAATAATATATTTAACTAAACACTCAATTGTGCCATGGTAATTCAGTCACTAACATACTTGAAGATGGAAAACTTAATTTAAAGCAGTACTAGATAAAGCCTGTTGGCTGCCCAGGACTCTGCACCTGAAGGACTACAGATGACACTATCAGTGATTGGCAGGCTTGACTGACATTGCCACAGAGGACTGTCTTTGGTTACTGATCAGAGGTAGTCTTTGTTTTCATTATTTTATTACTTAAAATTTCTATGCTAGGCCCTCCCTGGTGACGCAGCAGGTTAAAGCACAGCACTGAGAAGCTAAAGCCACTTCCCCATGAGTTCGATTCCCGCCTGCCCCAGAGGTGACCATATGGCGTGGCAGACCTCTCCTGACCCGCCCGCTGCTCCCCTCAGCAGTGTACTTCGTCGATCTGCCTGTTCTGCTCCCCACTCTGTCTCTGGTGAAGCTTCTCGCCACCCCTGAGCCTCTGGCCTGTACCCCAGTTCTGTGTGTACAAATAAATAAATCTTTAAAAAAAATTTCTATGCTAAACATGCACTGTTATGAAATTTGAAAAAAGAACTGTTGAAAAGAAAACTATATAGTATTCTGCCCACCCAAACAATATTACTTTTTTACCACATCTAATTATCTAAAATATTCAAGCTAAATATCTACATGTCTTTGGAACTAATGTTTATATAAAAGTTGAATAGGTAGTTTTTTAATGGGCTCTTATTTAATGAGCCTTTAATACTTAAACTAGAAGATGTTTCCTAAATATGGGATGATTATGCTAACTAAATGTCACTTGGAATAGCATTTACACGTGA
Source organism: Condylura cristata (assembly GCF_000260355.1). NCBI lineage: Eukaryota > Metazoa > Chordata > Mammalia > Eulipotyphla > Talpidae > Condylura > Condylura cristata. Next base: position 8,467,067 of record NW_004567127.1, read on the forward strand.
ATAGAGAGGTCTTTAGTACTTGGGTGATTTTTTTTTTAAAGATTTATTTATTTATTCATACAGAACTGGGGTACAGACCAGAGATGTGGAGGGTGAGAGGATTCACCAGAGACAGAGTGGGGAACAGAACAGGCAGATGATCAAAGTACACTGCTGAGGGGAGCAGAAGGCGGGCCAGGAGAGGTCTGCCACACCATGTGGTCACCTCCGGGGCAGGTGGGATCGAACCCATGCGGAAGTGGCTTTAGCTTCTCAGTGCAGTGCTTTAACCCGCTGCGCCACCAGGGAGGGCCAGTACTTGCGTGTTTTAAGGGAGAAAAAGAATTCCCTGCTACACCAAACTGCTTAGAATCTCCTTCCGTATGCTTCTTTAAAACATAACATGTGTTGATGGGAAACCCACAGGATTACAATTGAGATAAAAAAAAAAAAAAAGTACAAAATGATGTAAAAATAAACTGTTATATTATTAAAAAAAATTATAAAAAAAAACACAATGTGTGTTATTACCACATCCTTCCATCTCTGTCTTAAAATATCTTCTGTTTTTTGTTTCCTTATGGGGAAACCAGTAAAGTGAAAGCCCGGTTTTTAGCTCCATGCTGCCATCCCTCTCACTCCCTTTGTGTGTGCTTTTGTTTTAGTTCTACTGTGAGCTCGTTCCTTCCCCATCGGGCACACTCTCACTCATCCCTCACAATCAGACTCCTTGAAAACCTTTCCTAGCATTAAGTCACTCTCTCAATTGGAAATACATCTGACTTTTAACAAAGTCCTCTATGAGCTCCCATGTCAATCTTTTCTATTAGTCTGCAAGATAACCCAATGGATGTTTTATTTACCTTTATATTCCCCAAGGCCCAGTATATAGTATGGAACCAAATTAACCTGGGTTCAAATCTTGATTATCTTAAAAATGGTAGTGTGTTCAATTTAGTGTACAGAAGTTTTACTTTTCAATGTGTTTAACATATCTTTTTATATTTTAGATATAAAAAACACCACCACTATTCCACTCACGAACATCAAGTTAATAATAAATTCCAGTTCTGCCCCTTGTTATATGGCCTCATGAAATTTCCTCTTACAACTGCAAAATGTACATTTTATGTAAAAGTAAGTCCAACTCAATTCTGACTTAGATAAGCTTTAAGTAATCTGAAGTAACAGATCTTATGTAATTCTCAACAGAATAGCCTCTCCTCTACCTACGGGTGTGAAATAAGAAATTAAACCCTGAGACTCCAAGAAGCTACAGTCACAGATGACTATAGATAACTAGGCACTGTATTAACAATTACCTTATGCTGTTCCTATTCACTTACTACTTTTAAAAGACATAAAGAAATCTAGGAACTCATAATCTAGAAATACTATCCAGGATACATGCAAGGTTTTAAGAAAAGCAAAATGGTATACCCATTTTGTTTCTTAAGAGAAATGATTCTTTAAGGTGTTCTAATATTCACTGAACCTGACCAAATAAAGTAATGCCTAAGCACCCAGACCATTTAAAATTCCTGAACACTGAAAGGAAAACTAGTTGAAAAATTTATAAATGTTAAGAATATATAAAATTTAGTAGCGCTCATAATTTGAATGTAAAAGTATACTTTCTCCCCAGCTATATAGAGTTATAGGTAAAACTGTTAAGATAATATTTCTTGCTGCTAATTCTGAAAGAATGCCATATCACTGTAAAAGGCAATTTCTACATATGCTGACCATCAAATACTATTTCTAATACTAAAACACTACTTTATAGTAGGTGTTTTTAACTTTTTGATGTTCTTTTCCACCTACTACCTCATTATCATACTGTCAGTCATATGAGGAATTTGGATCATTATTATTCCTAGTATAATTAAGACCCAGCTATTTGCCTAAAGTTAGACAGCCCTCACCAGAGTCAATTCTGAAACCTACAAGTGTTGATTAGATCATCTACCTGGCTTTTCTCCTTGAATGGTTTGGTAGCTTAAAATTTATATTTAAATGGACTGAAATATTTTGTGATATTTTTCAAACAATCTAGGTATACTTACACATGCGGTACTATGTTTAAAAAAAATAGCAGCTTAGTTAACAAAGTTGTCTAACTGTAAAATCACCTTTTTCCATGAGAAATTAATATTTGATTTTAATAATTTTTAAGAAAGAGAGACTGAAAAACTTGGACAGCAAGCAGTTTCTCTGAAGACTCCGTATAAAACCAAAGCCCAGTACTTTTTAGTTATCATCTATGTTCTTACTTAACTCACTTTCCCAAAATCAAATTCAATTCTATTTTTACCTCATTACAGTTCCAGTAAGCAAATAGAAACTGAAAGGTTACACATTCATAGTTAAGCAAGGGAGACATACATTTTTTATGAGAATCCACTTGTAGGCATTAACTGACCTGTGATATGAAATTTTAAAAACTAGATTCACTTCCTCTGGTTGAAAAGCTTCCAAATTTCACTTATATATATATACTATTTTTACAAAACTGATGATGTTAGATGAAATAATGCCAAGATACCCAATTCTTCATTTGATATCAACTAACACTGACATGCCTTAAATGGGGAAGAGACATCTATTCCTTAGTATTATTATTTCGGGACCGAGAAAAAAAGAAAAGTAACGTTAAAAGATCAAGAGTTAACACTGTCATCCTCCAATATCTCAAAGCTAGATAATGCCTATTATAAATTCTTTATATACACTAACCTGTAGATCGGAGTTTATCATATCTGATTAAACAGTTTCAATTTTAAGTATGCCAGTCATGCATCAGAGCCCTCTGAACAGAGCAATAAAATGACTCACCAACTGGCTGGAGCCTTAGGTTCTGCAAGCAATAGGTGTCTGCCTGTATGAGAACAAATGTATGTGCCCAACGGACCTTATCCTGGTTGGCCAAAAGGAAGAGGCTGCAAAACTAGTCAGTAGCACAGTACTTGTTTTATAATGGAGAGAATCAAGCTTTGCTCTCAAGAAGACTTATAACTTACGCACAAGTTTAAAATGTCTTCTGTATATATTTTATACCCCAAGTTCACTTACCAGAAAAGTATGACAAAGTAAAATCTAAAAGGATAAAAATCAATTTTGTGATCTCCGTATTAGAAATAACTGAAAGAAATAATACAAGTTCATACTTCAAGAAATGTGAAATCAGAATCACAAGAACAATAAACCCGTATTTAAACCCTCCATTTAATGATTTATGTCAGTTACCACTTAAGTAAAAACTACCAGTTCATATTTGTGATCCAATTCACTGATAGCCTTATGTGAAAAATTACATCATGCCAGTTAATAAAATGTGTATATAAATATGGAATTTAAAAGAAACTTACCCTTTCCTTTGTGTAGTTGATTTTCCAGTTTCTGTAACATTACGAGTGCTAGTGCCAGAAAGTCTGCGAATTAGAACTCATCTTTCAGTTGCTGAATAATAAAGCCATATCCCAAAGTCATTTATAGATGTTGTAATACCTATAAAGAAACAGAGGAAAAAAAGATGTTTAATTATTGTTCTTAGAAATGCTCCCTTTTAAAACCTGATTATTAAAAATATTAAAAAGGGCCCTCCCTGGTGGGGCAGCAGGCTAAATAAAGCTCAGCACTGCAAGCAAGCCACAGTCGCTTCAGTGAGAGTTTGATGCCTGCCCCGGAGGTGACCCACATGGTGTGGCAGACCCTCCTGATCCACCCACTGCTCCCCTCAGCAGTGTACTTCATCAATCTGCCTGTTCTGCTCCACACTCTGTCTCTGGTGAATCCTCTCACTGCCTCTGCACCTCTGACCTGCACCCCCGTTCTATATGCATAAATAAGTCAATCTTTTAAAATATATATTAAAAAGGAAGTAATCCACTGTATATCAGTGTTTTTTTTTTTAAATTAAGGCTTCTTAATTAAAACAACTAGATATAGGAACAACGGCCAATTTACAGTACTCTGAACATTCATACTAAACCATTTCATTCTCTATATCTACACACACGTGCATATTCATTCACACATTTATGCATGAATCTTACAGTATTTTGTCACTATGAACTTCAATAACAGATTCTTGATTGTTGTTCCTCAGTAAGGAAAATCAGCCTATTTATAAAGTTACTATTATTACAATTAGAAAACAATTAAAATTACACTTAAAAAAGGCAATGAGGAACCACTCCTTAAACCCTTAGTCCATATCCATCCCTACACAGAAAGCTCGAAACCTACCTCTACCATAGTTTCTAAACCATGTAGCACCTCTCAAACAGTACTAAAATATCCTCAACTATGTGTGTCAAAAATGCGTTTTGCCTCACTATGAAGAGTAGGCTAGTACAGAATGGGAAGGAAAGGAAAAGACAGAAGCATAACAAAGTAAGAACCAAACAACCAATCAGGATAGGCAATCGTCACCCCTGGCCTTGTAGAGACCTCTAGTAACTTTCAAGCTACTACCCAACAATGGCCCCTTGTTGAAATATTTTTTAAGTATTTTAAAGTAAATGTCATTAATGCACAGATCCAAGAATCTTTTCATGAGCGTTAATATTCTAATTACACACTTTTATTCCATAGAATATTTATATTTCTGCAACATAAGCAGTGGTCCTCAAGTTCTAAAGCATACACAAAATCAGCCGGAGCTCATTCCACTCAATGGATCTGCAAGGAAGCCCCAAAAGCCTGCATTTGTAACAAGGCAGGGTGCTAGTGATGCTAAGGATGCTGGTCTGAGGACCACACTTCCAATATAAGAGAGTCTAATACACCTAGTAACATATGTACTACACTGAACCTAGGTTAGTGTTTTAAAGTTTTGGCTTTGATTTTCAAGCCAACTTAAGAAGTTGAGTGTGTGTGTGTGTTTAAGAGTTGTCACCAGAGCAGTGGTTCTCTTGGCTACACATTAGAATCACCTGGGCCACTTAAAACAAAACAAAGCAAATAAAACTTGGCCTCAACGGTCCCTCTCGACTTCAGATCAATTTAAAACAATCTCTCAGAGATAGGTCCAGTTATTGGTATTAAAAAGTTCCACAGGTGACTCTAATGTATTCTCAACTTTGAGATCTCTGCGAATAAAAGCCGAACAACTCCAATTAAGGAGTCTTGCTTACTTAGGTATTTCTACATAAAAAAGAATATACACAAACAAGAGTATACATGAAAGTTATATTGAGCGCAAGGTAATACTACTGATAGTCTATTTCTATTAGCTGAAACACAACTTCCATGAAACATCAATTTTCCCAGTGTGCCTTTAAATATGTAATAAACACACACACATATTCACACAGCATACAAAAGTGTTCTATACAATATACACATTTTATATAGCCTCTCAAAACATCAATTTTGGCTGTACTGATAGCTCTACTCTGGACATAGATGTGCAGACTAAGTTTTTCAGTAAGTCCTTTTACTGAGTAAAAGGAAATGTCCTGGTCACCTGAGGTGAGATATCAGTGCTACACTTAAAATTGTATAAACACATGTATCTGCTGGTTTACGCAGGATGAGTCATGCTACCTGAAGACCACCTAAAGTGATTTTCAGAGTGGAAATTTGGTTTCATGGCACTAGAAAAATCCCAAGATATGAAATACAGAAAGCAAAGTCAGTGTTTCATATTAGCAACTTTGTAACTACAGAAGAAGCCTTCCTGACAACTTGCTGAAAGCAGAAAGAATATGAAAGAACATGTTGAGAAAATGAGGACAAAGACACCTCAGAATGGCCAACAATTATGAGCCTGAAAAAGACATCTTTATTATGGTATTTAAATGAAAGAACACTGATGCTCTTGAAACTAATTATTCTTACAGAATCCAAAATGAAAATTCAAAGTGACTCCAGAATTAAGTGAGTATATTTGTATATACACATTTAAAGCTATTTTCCATGATTGTGCTATACTAATTTATTTTTGAAAGAAATTTTTCATTGACTTGTAAATGGCTGAACAAATGCTTGTTTTAAATTACTTACATTGCATTGGTCTTTGATTATAGCTAATTAATTTTTCAAATATTTGGGTACACACTACACATGTGTTTTTCTAGATCTTGGGAATAACTGAAGGAAATCTGTTACTTTCCTAAGACTGTCAAATTTTGATCAAATCATATTACTCCCCCTACTTAAACCTTCTAATGGCTTTCTAATTGCCACCAGCACTAAGAACACTATCCAAAGCCTTTATCCTTGAGAGCAAGGCCCTAACTTAAAATTTACAATCTAGGGGCCCTCCCTGGTGGCGCAGCGGGTTAAAGCAGAGCACTAAGAAGCTAAAGTCACTTCCACATGAGTTCGATTCCCGCCTGCCCCGGAGGCGATCCACATGGCGTGGCAGACCTCTCCTGACCCGCCCGCTGCTCCCCTCAGCAGTGTACTTCGTCGATCTGCCTGTTCTGCTCCCCACTCTGTCTCTGGTGAATCCTCTCACCCTCTGCATCTCTGGCCTATACCCCAGTTCTGTATGAATAAATAAATAAATCTTTAAAAAAAAAAAAAAAAATTTACAATCTATATCCCTTCTTTCTTCAGAATGTAAGCTCCTTGAGAAAAACCTGTTTGTTATTTCACCAATACACACCAAAATCTAGAAACAATGTCTATTAAGCACACAATTGATACCCAAATATTTGAATTAATTAGCTATAATTATGGTAGACAAACCCATAAAGATAATTCAAAATGGAAACCTTCAACCACTCACAAGTCAGAAATACACTCAACTTTACCTATAATTTCCTTTCTGTTTCAATCTTACTAGTAACATAGGTAGGAGGAAGTAGAGGTAAGTGATGGAACATTTATGGAAAATAGGCATATACAAATGTACACTTAATCGTAGAATTAAATTCAATTTTAAGATTGACGACATCACATAATTTACAGATTAACATCTGAAAACTTAAGAGATCATTCAATCACTTCCGAGATGTATATCCCTGAATGACTGAAGTTTTCTGGTATCTTTTTAGCATTTCATAAATTAAACAGTGACCCTGCCTCACAGACTGTTACAAGGTAAAATTAAACACTAAGCTAGTCTAAATTCCTTGGAGGAAAAAAAAAAAATCACACAACTAAAAATTGTTAAGTGACAATGTCAAATGGTAAGTTCCATGTCCTCTGGAAGTTTCACTCAGCTTACCCTTGTTCACAGTTTTGAATCTATCGTTTGGAAGCTTTTCTTCTCAGTTTCACACTCAGAACACTATTCTGTCACTCCTTCCTGGGCTTCTTTTCCAGTACCATCTTCCCTTTCCATGCTTTAGCTGACATTATCTCAAGTTTATACTTCATTACTCTCCTCTCTCGAGTCAGTTTTGCTCAACATAAGGCCACTGACCATAAACTACATCAGATTTACCTTGGGAACTTGTAAAAGAACAAAAGGCTCCTAGGTCGTGCTGGCCCTAACAAATCCCAGTATGTCTGGAGTTGGAGCCAAGGGACTGTATGCTTCCCAAGAACTGTAAATCTGATACATTCTACAGTTTGAAATCCACTGCCAAGTTTTAATTCCATCCCAGAATACCCAAGTAAAAAAAAGGGGTGAGACATGATAGGAAGTGATCAAGAACCTTAGTTGGAGCAAAGATCTGGTTAGAACCCTGGCTCTATCACACTAGCTGTCAGATTATGGTTTGTGGTACTTAGGAGAGACAATATATGTACAGAACTTGGCATAATTCTTTGCCTAAAGTGCATATTTAATAAATGGTTGCTATTATTAGCATTGGTGCTTTATGTAAGTATTTACCAATTAGTTATTTCTTACATCCCACCCTACTTAAACTGGCTTGCCCTCAGGAGTTCTTATCTTCGTTGATCCAACCATCCTACCAGTTTTCTATGTTAAAACCTCCATCCATCATCAACAAACTTGTCACTATTTTTGCATGCTTGTCTGACACCTAAAACCCTCATGCCATCAATCCATTCTTTTCCAACAAATTTATTCATAAGGCTTTTCTTAACCATCACAGTATAAAGTAGCCTGTTTGTACAACTATTTACTTATCCATATCAACTATATTAATTCACTAGTAATTTATCAAATTGACACCTTTCCTATACTATAATCTTCTCCCCTGATACTTAACTCTTGTATCTGGTTTTTCCCTACTAGAATAAATGTGACTGTGGTAGACTATTTGCTATTTTCTTCTGTCAGCTCAGCATCTCAGTTCTTATTAACAGGGCAGCATTCAAATGACTTCACAGAAACCCTTCCTAAAAGCTTACTATTTCAGCCATTTGCAGAAACAAGTAATTTTACCTCAAGGTCAAAATCTAAAACAATTTTATCTGAGGTTTGAAGGAACTTTATTATCCAATAAATTCCTCTGCTAAACTTTAAAACTAGATTATAATTCAAGTTATTAAGTTTAAAAAAGTCTTTTAACCAGGGAGACTTAGAGTAATTTGGAGTGGGAGATGAGATGGTGATCCATAAGCCATTATCAGATATACTATTTCAAAAAGAAAATGCTGCATAAAAGCCTTAAGCACTAAATTTATTGCCTCAGATGAACAGCTTGTAAACAATGTGACAAGCTACAGATATGGCAAATTTATAAAATCTATATTGTTTTACTGAAATAAAGGTAATCCCTATTTTCAATTTAAGTACATCCAGGCTTTCAAAATGAGCACAATTCAATTCAGAGATGCTCTTAGAACCATTTCCCTTAAAGTAGGACTATTTTCTAAACTGAGATTATAGGAAAGACACTCGGAAACAACACAAATAACTGAAGAGTTTTCAGTTTATATAATCAGAACTGTACAACACTCAGCCCAATTTAATAATTTTCCTTCATAGAATAGCTGTAAATAAAAACACTCCATGAATTTAAAAATGTTTGTCATATTATTTTGTATGACACAGCCTCTTACCCTGCTTGCAACATTTTTTTTTTTTTTAAGTCTGAGACCTTAGAGATTGGTACCAACAGAAATATGGAGACTGTGACATAATTTTCAAATCACTAGATATGTTTGCCAACTGCAAAAAATAATGAGTTTTCAGTATGAACTAGCCAGCGAACCAAAATACACTGGAAACTAACATTTTCAACAGGGACAAAATGTTTAAAGAAATGTAGGTGAGAGATTACTTAACAAAAATTTTAGATGGGCAGCCAATTCATGGGTAGATGCTTAAAACTTTTAGAATGATACTGAGAACCCAAGAAAAACCACTGGATTTCATTTTTCTGTATTTACTGTTTTAAAGTATGTGTGCGTAAACAATCCAGCTAAACAATCCAAGGAAGGAGTTCAATCAAACCTGAAGGAGAGTAGCTAATACAAATCTACTGTTGTAACAACAATCATTCCTCTAAAAGGAAAAATATCTTAAAAAAAAAATCACGATAAAGAAAATTTCTATTCAAAATTTTTTATCCCATTTAAAACAAAGCCAGGAACCCTAAGTTGTATTATACACTAAAAAAGTTATGCTTGTGCTAAGCTGTCACAGTTTCCAATACTCAGTATCAGGAGAGGCTGGAAAGACCTTCGTCCAGAAGGACCAATTAAACAATGAAACTTTAATAGACAAAAGCCAGACCTTTCTCAACACTTTCCATTCACTTCCCTAAAGTTACAATCGCTTAATTTTATAATTAACCTCATTGTGGTATAAGAAAAAAAAACTAACCATTTCTAGCTAAATTATCACTCCCACTATGATGGTCCACTTTTTTTGGACTATGTACCGTATTACATACTTTTTTTTTTTTTTTGCTATGTATTATAATATTCTTAACTTGGAGACTTATAAAACAGTGTTTACAACAAGCAACGTTTTCACAGTAGTTCTTCCACCATCATCAAACCACAACTAAGGGTGAAGGTCACACAGTGAATGGAATATACCAAATTTTTAAGCCCTCAGGGTAGTAGGTCCCAGTTCCATAGAACCACATAAAGAGAATTTTTCCAAATAAATGTTTCAAATAAAATAAATTTTAAAAATTTAAATACCAAGTAGAAGACCTGGCTGGGAATTTGTAAATACAACAGTTGGTGATGGGAAGAAGCTAGAAACATAGCAGAGTGCCCAAGGCCTTCCATCCAAACAACCTGAAACATTAAAAGCCCTCACCCTATTAATTATAAAGCATTTTGACCTCTAAAAGCCCTCTTACCTGGTTATAAGAGTTTATACAGCTGTTTGCCACTGGAACACCACCTTGCAGAGTATAATCGTGGCATCCTCGGTTGATAATCACCTGTTGCCTAAGTAATCATCATCCCGCATGGTGCAAGACAGCACTAGGGCTCTTCCATCCGAGGTTAAGATTCAAAACAAGCCCAACAAGCCTGCATTTCAAGGTGGTCTTCGTCTGCAACTAGTTAAGTTTAAAACTGGCAAACAACAATGGTGTCTGAAGCCAAAGGTGCAGCACTGCTGGCTTCCTCTTGAACTCCAGCGTTGTCACTGTGCACCGAAGTCTCCTGCGGCAAACAGGGAGTTGTTCTCCTGTACTGGGAACAGCTTCCAAAGCTCAGGAGCCCCTGTACAGGATAATGCAGGAACTAAAGGCAAACACTTTTTTCCTCCTTAGGGATGCCTCCATTTTTTCCTCACAATCTGTACTACCAACCGAAGTGACTGGGCCTGAGTGTGCGTTCGTACCTATGAAACCGTCACGGTGCATGCTCATCCAAGGCATGTGGAACCACAGGTCAAATAAGGCACAGATACCGAGTAACGGTTCTAATTACAAACGCTAGCTCTCAGGAACTCTTCATCCATTCAGAACTAAACCCATCACTGCATAACTCTGGTAAGAAGCCCCTGGAGATGGAGGAGCTCCTCAAATGTGTCAGGAAAGGCTTTATTAACATCATCATTAACATTTTAAAAGCAAGTGGAGCATTTCTCCTTCTTTTGGCAATTTGGTGCAAATGTTAAGTGCAAGACAAAGCAATTTCAAACTTTTTCTTCAAATTAAAAATGAAACTAAGGCCAAACGTGATGGGTGAACAAAATAAATCAAAACTTAAATTTCAGCAACTCCGGCTCTTCAAACCAGCAAAGCCCCAGACTCGTGCACTGTGGTGAGGCTTACGGTGCTTGCCCGGGCTTCTTGTGTGCCAGCAAACAGCACCATTTCCTCAGCAAGTTGAGGACTGAGAAGCAAGTGATCCCCTTCACTGCAAACAAAGGGGGTCACAGTGACACTAGTGATCCTTCAGAATTGATACACCGCAATAGTCAAAATGATGGTCTCCCTGCTTCTTGCTCAAGACTTAAAAGATCTGAGCAGCAGCAAGTACCCCCTCAGCTGCAAACAAAGGGGTCAAAGGTTTGCCGTCAATTCACTTCCAGGCAGAAAAACATTTTCCTCAAAAGAAACAATTTATTTAGAATAAAACAAAAGCAGCTCAACTGTGAGCGCACGTTTGAGTGACAGCTACTTTTAAGCTGTGTGAGCCATAAAAAGGGTTTTTTCTTTACTTTTCCAGAAATCTTGTGTACACAGCACAAAGCAAAGGTCATTTTTTTTCCACTTAAAACACCGGCATTGGCATCACAATAGCAGATACACAACTTTAAGCTGCCATTTTAGTAAAATGCACAAATACTAAACAGATTAGCTTTTCTTCCATCAAGAGGCCCATGTAAACTCCACATAAGCCACAACTTCTCTTCAAAAAGGTCCATTAGAGCTTTGAATTCCATATCTTCATCTGCTGTTCACCAGTTTTGCTTGCAGGGGGGGAAAAAAAGGTTATTCAGTACAAATGTTTACAATATTAAAAATATATATATTTCCCCTATGCCATTATAGATGAACATAAACATTAACAGGACCTTCCTGGACAGTCCATCGTGACTTCATAAAGCACCAATAATACCCACTGGCACAAACCTTGAAATGAAATTACTGTATGAACAGACAAGTAACAAGTAGAATAGGGTGGGTTTTTTTTACTAAAAGACTGCAATTAATTTAGGATTACAGGACTGAAAAAATCCTTTATACTCATGTAACTGAGTAAAACATGTCAAGAAATTTCAGAAAAAGCAAGTTTCTAATTAATATGTCATTATAACTTAAAATGTTGATTTGAAACTATAAAAAGGTGGAGTTCAGTCAAACTTCTAGCGCCTCTATTTCACTCTGTAACTTAAATGGAGCAACTCAACTACTCCGTTATTTGCAGAAGGGCTCAAGATACAAAGCCGCTTAAAAATCCACCTTCATCTGTGTTACCAAAGACAGCAGCCGTTACTTTCTTTTAAGAAACACTCATACAATCACTAAACAGCCAAAGAACACTTTGGGACTTTACTCATCAACTGTTTAAATCATACACATAAAATTCTTCATTATGCTTAACAGTTCACTGTGGTTACTGAAATAATGTTCTCCCTTTAGGGACATCACCATAACCAGAATGTTAACAGTCAGCTCCACACTTCTGTATCTCAAAGCCAAACACTGTGGCAGAGACAGAAAAAAAGGGGGAAAAAAAAAATCTCCAGAAATACTCTCCAGAAAATTTTTCCCACATAGGAGGTCATTAAGGCCCTCTTCTCACGAGAGTTTCCTAATTCTGCTACCAGTTTTTGATGAATGGTTCCTCTATGGACCCAAAAACTATAATTCAAACTGGACTTGCATAAAGAGCAAGTCATGTCTAAAAAACGTGAATTTGCATTTTTTTTAAAAAAGCATCATCAGTGAAAACCTGCTCATAAAAGTTCTTAAATAAACTTAAAACAGTGTTTGACTCTGAAACACACTTTACTTGTACTATTCCTCAAGTGATCTAATTAATTGAATCAAGAAGGGCCAGAGTATATTACCTTCAAAATGTAAAAAGCAATTTTAAGATGCAATCCTTAAAGGGAACACTCTACTCTCAGTTCAGTTACAGTATACATCTTACACCAGGTATTTAATTTTGTGTGGAAAACTCATCATAGGAATCTGTTAGGACCAGCAAATAAAAAAAAAAAAAACTGGGTCGGGGCTAGATAATTGCCTCATTTTCCATCAACTCTGAAGTTGAGTTTTAAAAGTCTTCATTAGTTTGGTATTTTTTGCCAGTAACTTAGTAATCATTAAATGGTACATAAACTGAAGAGATTTTCTTTCCATGCATTTGAACCCAGTTTCAGAAAATCAAAAAATTTTTAAGGTAAAAGAAAAATCGGTTGTCAAGCAGAACATCCAATGTAGGGATTATGAAATTCTGACTAATGAGAATTAGAACCAGATAGTTTTGGACTTTTGCTTTCATTCCATTCTGAAGATCTGAGTAGATACTTCACAAATATTATACCTAGGTAACACAAATAAGAGATTCATCTAGTGATGGCACTTGGTAGGTAAGCACCAAACTAAACATAATTAGTTACCTATAATACATACATTTAGAAAGGTACCAAGCTGTTGTTTCAAAAAACATTGAAGCACAAATTGCCAAGATCTAACAAAAGCCCTCATGTCAGATAGATTCAAACAAACATGGAGCAAAAACCACAGTAAGCTGTCACATCAATAAACTTAAAAACAAAACAAAAAAGAGAGAAAACCACACATATTTTGTTATTACAGTAAAAATCGGGAGTCATGGACTTCGCTCTAAAAGAGCAAAATCATTTGTCCAACCATCTTATCAATAGATATTCAAAAGTTAATGGGTAGTGACTTTATTTAAACTGGAAAAATGTATCTAGTCACAAATTGTACTCTGACCCCATGGAGTGCACACCTGCATTAGTTTGTCAGCAGGTACCTTACTCTCAGTATATTGACATTCTGGTCATAGCTTTTTAAAAGCAAGAAGCACTTAGTCTTAATGATATTTTCCCCTCCTTATAAGCACACCAAGAACTGTTGTGTTCATCTTCCTCCTCTGAAAATGACTAATTTTTCCAGTTTAAAAACAAAAACCTCCAAACTTAAAATTTATAAAAGCACAGTGAAAATTAAAATGGATGACACAGCAGTGATGAGGCTCTCATGCTCACATGCATTTAGACACCTGTCAAAACGGAAAATAATAAATTACATGACATTTCCCTGGGTTATTATTGGTGCTATTTCAAAACTACCAGCTTTGATAACAGAAAGAAAACAGTTGGCTTCTGCTAGGCTTTCAACAAGTCACTTTCACAGAACAGAAACATGACCATGATCCAAAAGGTCCTAAAGTTTCTAATCATAATTAATTATCAAGGGCTTTAGCTAAGGTCCTCGGTATTTAAACCAAGGGGGGTGGGGGGGGAATGTACTAATGACCTGAGAAACTAGGAGTTGGGGCAGGAGGGTGACAAATAAGAGTAAAAACAAAAACAGTCACAACAAAAAAGAAAAGAATCCATTACTAGTAACCAGCAAAAGCCCTTGTTAAGAACCAGGAGTTGATAAAATCTTCAGCTCTGGAAAAAAACAAAAACAAACAAAAAAAAACTGTGAGGGTAGGTTAAGCTAATCTGTATTAACTTCTGGTATTATGTGAAAATAAAATAATAAAAAAGGGTTTTCCTACACTGACATTTCAATTCTGAAATTGGTAAAAATATTAACCATGAAATTTCAAAATTATTCAAAACAATTTCAACAATGTAATGTAACCACTACTGTATACGCTTGAAAAAATATATAAGCAACAGTTTTACAGAGCATGTCAAAGGCATTTCACCATGACTTGAAAAATCTGTAATGTAGATATGGCTGATTAATGCCCAGTGAAAACAAGATGACTTTTATGAGCCTGCAGACAACTCTTCTTTCTATTACTGAAGTCAGAAATGTGAATGGATACAAAAACAAAACTTAACTTTGATGGAAAACATTTATGTTTTGAAATATGCACAATTAAGTTACAACTGTACCTGCTAAACCTCTCTGAAAGTCACTGGAAATACCACCACAAACCAGTAATTGAATTGACCAAAGAATTTCGATGTTAAAAGCACCTACTCACTTCTTGCACACTAGTGTAAGCATTAAGACACGTATGGTTTGTAACATATACCTCAAAAGTTACAGCTACAAACCAAAAGTGCATATATGGGATACAGAACTCAAGAACTAATGATAAAAATGCATATGTTAAAGAGATTCTCTGGGAATAAACCATGTATTTTAAGAGAAATACTCATAAACCTGATTAAAATTATATTGCTATTCCATTTACTTTTGAGATTCCTGATCAAATTTCAGCCACACAAATAACATTTCTGGCACAGGGACTATTTACCTACGTACCAATCAAGCCCTTTTTAGATGTCTATTACCATCTTTATATAGTCATTGGGCTTTTTCCTCCAAAAGCCTGACTTTTCAAAATTTTGGTTTTGTAACTTTGAGGAATTCTTTTTTAAGCTCAAGGTTTTTCTTTAAAAAAAAAAAGAAGGGGGGAAGTTACTCATAAAATTGGGAACTCCTAATTAAAGCAAACCCATCTGCCTGCTACCTTCAGGGCATCCCTTTCATTTTAAAATACAGCTAAACTGTCCTGACTTCTATTTTAAAGAGGCTTATAAAAATATAAAAAAGAAAAAAGCTACAACTAAACAAGTAATCAAAAAGAAAACATCATCTGATGCTGTATCCCATTACGTATCACAAAACAGGACCCATGTCAAAGTAGTAAATACAAGTTACACATGGACTTTAGGACGCACCACGGACAATGATCATGACCAGGTAATCTTCTTCAGATTTGGCCAGTGCCTTGGCAGGGGAATCCAGGAACTGCTGGGAGAACTCACAGGGTGGGAAGGCATGAAGGACCCCGGTGTTTTCCTTGTCTTTGTTGCCTCCCACAGGGAGGCTGATCACCCCAGCTGCCTGCTTTTGCTTTAAATAGGACACAAGGTTCCTAAGTGGCCTCTGAGTAGAGGTGGCAGTGTCTGACGTGGCTGAGGAAGAGGAGGACCGGCTGTCTGAACTTCCAGGCACAGCCAGAAGAATAGCATAACCATTGGGCCCTGCCACTTTGATGCGTCGAGTTACTTCATCCAACTTGGGCTGGTCCAAACGAAGACGCTGAGTGATTTTGAGTTGGGCCACTTTGCCTCCAGTTGAGCCTTCCACAAGAAGACTGCTGGCCACTTGGAGGTCACCCTGCAACAGATGCATGTTGGAAGGAAAATTGCTGTTCTTCAATAGAAGCATGCCCTGCCAGGCCAAACAGAGTTTAGGAGAGGCTGCTGCTGCTGCTGCCGCCGCCGGGGCTGTCCCACTATCCTGTTTCTGGGAAGGAGACTTCAGCTTCGATGAAGCAGTGCTGGTACTGGGTGCACTCCCATCAGACCGGTCTTCCTTTTTCAGAGGGCTTTTCCCCTCAGTGGAAGCTGCTGCCCGGTGTTTCCTATCCCGTTCAGCTGATGCTGAGTTCTTACGATCTCGCTTATCACCCTGGCTCTTCTCCAAACTGCCTCGTCTGTCTCTGATTGGAGAGGGCCTTTCCAAGAGCAGAGGCCGGGAAGAGCGATCATTATCGCTGTTGTAGCGATCCCGGCTACTGCTCAGCTCTGGACTGCGGTCAGGAGAAGGAGCACAGTGACGTTTCCGTGGGCGATCACTCTCTGGGGACCTATCCAGATGTCGTCCCCCACTGTCCTCCGGGAGCCTTCGCTTTCGAGGCTGGTCTCTGCTACTAGGCAGATCTCGATCACCTCTATCCCGGTCCAAAGACCAGCCATCCCGCCTGCGATCCAGGCTATCCAGTGGCTCATAAGCAGGCACAGCAGTAGCTGCAGTCCGAGTGCTGCGTTCCCGGACCGGCGGCGGGGGTGGTACCCAGTCAGAGTCAGAATACAGGTCCCTGTCACGATCTCTGTAGAGTAAGGGTGGTGTCCTATCCCGAGCACCCCTCAAAGGGTCAGGTGCCCGATGTCCAAAAGCATCTGTCACCAGTTCATAATGAGTTAAGGGCAGAGGCTGCAGATATTGCTGCTGGTAACGATGTTCTGTATCTGCAAAGTCTACTCTAAGGCGACGATCGGGCCCACCCAGTGGGAAGCCCCGCATGTGGGTCCAGGCCGCATGAGCTGCATCCAGGCTCTCATACTGGATATATGCCCAACTATCACCTTTGCGGTAGTCTATGGTACGTATGGTGCCAAACCGGTCAAACTCCCGTGCCAGGGCAGCAAGAGGCACCCAGGGTCCCAGGCCTCCTACCCAGAGGCGGGTGGTGGGTGTTGCTTTACCATAACCAATTTTAATAGGATTCCGAATGATAATTTTTCCAGACATTGCTAATTTGGCCCGGTGAGACATGTCTAGGTTTTCAAATTTAAGAAAGCCATAGGTACTAGTCTGACCCCTTGATGGCCTCTTGATGTCTACTTCTGTGATAACTCCAAAACGATCAAAAGCCCTTCTGAGATCACTCTCTGTCACAGTGATGTCTAAGTTGCCCAAGAAAAGCGTCCGGTTAGCTCGCTGATCATCCTCGGGTGAGATCTCATCCACTTCTCTGAAAGCAGCAGATCCTGCCCCAGCTCCCACCCGCGGCTCAAGACTGTAAGCTGGGCGCACTCGCTCATAAAACGGGTAGTCTCGCTCTCTTTCCAGTTCTCGGGGCAATGGAGGCGGAGGCGGAGGGGGCAGGCGGCCAAGAGCCAATTGCTGCAACCGGTAGTCTCTGTAACCCAAGGCGGCGCCCCCAGGAGAAAGTGATCTTTGGCCGCCGCCACCTCCTCCCGGGGGGTGCCGGTGACCCCCAACAGACGCCCCGGCCAAGCTGGCTGACGGAGGGTAGGAATCTTTGTCCAAGGGGGAGCGGCTGCGGCGCCGGCTCACATACACAGCTTCTATCTTCAGCGGCCGGTCATAGAGCACTAGGCGGCCTCTGGCATGCTTGGCCGCCCGCGCGTCCTCTGACCGCCGGAAGTTCACAAAGGCGACTCGCTCATCCCCGCTGCCAGAACCCGAGAGGTGACTGATTTTGACACTTACATCACCAAAGCGCTTAAACTCATGAAACAGTCCGTCCTCTACCGCCTCGTCACTCAGCTGGGACCCCAACTCGCTTATCTTCAGGGTCTTGTATTCCCCGCCGTCAGGAGCTGAGGAGGCGGCCCCAGAGGAACGTGACTCCCCGCCTCCACCCCGGGAGCTGCTGCGCGACTCGCCCCCGCCCGAAGAATTTTTGGTGCTAGGGGAGCTGTAACTATGCAAGCGGCTACTGGAGCTGCCCCCACCAGTGTCATACTCGCGGCTGCCACCGCGGCTACTGGACTTATCTAGATGAAGGCTGCGCCGAGACCCACCGCCGCTGTCGGTCTTTCCGCTGCTGCTCCCATTGCTGCCGCCAGAGCCCCCTAACTTCTTGCTGCGCTCCCCACGGGATGTCGAGTCCTCACCGCCACGGGAGCGTTTGGGCTTGACTGGGGAGCGCTCTTTTCCCTTCATTATTGCGGGTCGTCGGAGGTCGTCTCCGCGGAGCTGACTAACCCGCCGCCCCGCGCTGGTTTCACACAGCGGAACCGCACGCCGCCATCTTGGACTCCACCGCGGCAAAGGATCCCGCCCCACAGCCTTCATTGGTCAACTATGTCCTCTCTTCTACAGTCTCATTGGGAAAACTGTTTGTCAGTCTTTACATCTCCCCGCGCTCTGGGAAGGCGCCCGCCCAACCACTGTTATTGGGTTCCCAACGCCCCAGACAGAGTATCTCATTGGTTATATTCGTTGTCCATCTTAACGGTTCCTCGCGCCAGGTTGTAGCTCCTCCCCTCACACTCTGTGGTCACCTGATCCAAAATCTGGAGGCGTTGATTGGACAAAAAGTCTGCCCTGTAACGGTACTTCTTGCGCGCTGAAAGCAGTGATCCCGCCTCTTCATCCCTCTCATTGGTTTGTGGCCCCGTCCTTTACCCCACTATTTGGGAAGTTGGACCATCTGTTCTAGCGTTTTTCTCTGAGAGGCCGGCTCTCAGCGATCTCGCGAGAGAAAGAGCATTCCTCTTTTCACCAGCGGCTGAAAGAAATTTAAATTTGATTGGATGTTGACGAGCACGTTGATAGGCGCAAATAACTGTCCATCATTCACTTAAAGGAGTAGGCCGGGATATTGAGACTGAAGGTGAAAGAATAGAACACGCGCATGCTGTGCGACGTCACTTAGACGTCGCGAGATGGTGACCGACAGCCAGCCCCGCCCCCCCACGCTCTTGGCGCTTTCCACTCAAACATTTATTCAGTCCCGGGCGTGCTTGGTTGAGCTTGGACCCACGGAGCTCAGAACTGCTGGGTTCCCCATACCTGACCTGTGCAGGGCCAAAGACTGGACAGGCCCTACGCTGTCGGAGCCCACAAACCCCTCCGAAGCAGTCCCGGGGCGGACGCCGTTTTAATCCCTGTGGCCTCTCCGCGAACGGCGTGAAAAAGCCCCACCTTCCCGAGCGCGAGAAAGCGCCGCCCGCGGTGCCTGCCACCTGCGGCGGCGCCCTGGAGCTCCGCAGTTCGCGAAATCCCCGCTCACACTAACGCCCCGGGGCATGCTCTCGGGTCCCGCCGCTTGGAAGCCGCGCGGGGCGGCTGGGCGGGGAGCCGGCTCGCGGAGTTCACGGTTCCCGCCCAAATTCCCTGGGTAACCGAGGGGAATGACGGCGCTCCCGGGTTCGCCTCCCGCAGGCTTGCCGGGACTGTCTGAGATTCCTGTTTTATGTTGAAAATGCCATATTATATATAGCTTTTTTTTGAAATTCCATATCGAATGCATCTCTCGATTAAGCAGTCTAGTGAAATGTACGTTCTCAGCACGTGTGTCACATTTTTTCTACTGCTACTGGTACCCAGCCTGCATCAGGGTTAGTTTATGGTCGAATCCAGTCGCTCAGCCAACTTGCTGTCTAAATTCACTCCTTTGCATCTCTCCATCATTCGCTGTTCAGACCCAGATTTCATTCTTCTCAAAGACTTGGTAGAACCAGACAGGGAGACTCCGGTGCGAGGGGCGGGTGATAGGGAGATGATAGAAAAGGTTTCTGTCCCGCTGCTCACCCACGGGCGGGGGTGGGCAATGCTGAGTTTGCAGCGCTTAGGTTTCCTGCACCAGGAGGTGCAGAGGTTTAAGCACGTTGTACAGATCCCACTCTTAAGCACGACTCTCCAGAGCCAACGCGTAGTAGGAATGAGACATACTTAAACGTGACATTTTCCAAGGTAACAAAATTGTCCCACCAAAAAACTGAACTTGAAAACTGTTTTAGATAAGAGACTGAAATCTGTTTAATCTTACCTTTGAAATGATCTTGAAAGTGAGACGTGGACCTTTTATACAGAGAGCAAGGCAGCTTGAAAGAACCTAATATCTAAAACATAAAAATCCATGGTAGTGTAGTATGTAGATACTCTCATTGTATTAAAATTAGCTATTAAAATTAGCTATTAAAATAAACCTGTTAGGTAGAGAGCAGTATGTGTAATATGCTACCTACCACTTAAGTTGTTTTTATTTTAATATACATACATTCTTTAATAGATTCATAGAAACTTCATTGAGAATACTTGGGAAATCCTTACCAAGACCACGCTGAGGAGGGAGGTGGGGTTGAGGCTCTGGAGGGGAGAGATAATCAGTTTGTTATTTTTTACCCTAATGAATTACTAAAACACACACACACAATCTTGTCTCACTACAGGCATGCTGTTAATTTTGTTTCTAAAAATAGGAATGTTTAACTTTAACAAAACTTACAGAAAAAAAGTAAAATGTATACAAAAATAGAATACATATACTCAGCACTCAATTTCAACAATTTTCATATCATGTCAATATTCTTTCATCTACACTCTTCCCATTCTCTCCTCACTTTATTATTTTATTCCAGGCTTATCTGGTTTATTTCCTGCTCCAGACAAGGAATTAGCTATGTCTCCAGGAGTTCTGGTTCCTTTTAGTGGGAAATTATATTTAAAGATAAAAATCTGGAAGAGGATTAAAAAAACCTGAACACATTATTTGTAAGAGCACAAAGTATTCAAAGAAAAAGCCTTACATAGCGAGGCAATTTCAATCTGTTTCAAGTTTACAGGAATACAATGCAAAATTGAAATAAAGCCATTACTGATTACTTAATAGTGTGAATAAAGCACACTCCAGAGTGATTCTTTTTTTATCTAAATTTACCTAGGTAAGGTGGTTCACTAATCAAAGAAAAAGAAAATGACCCAACAAATCAGTAGTTTCCCAAACATCATGAGAGAGACAGAGGAAGCACAGGAGTTAAGGGACAGTTCAGGGGGGCTGGTATAAATGTGGGTGGCATTGTCAAAGGCTCTGTCAAGCTAAGTGACTTGCTATTTGAAACACTAGGGAACTTGCTGGAAGCTACTGCCCACAGATGCTGTAGCAGAAAGGCTTATAGACTGATAGTGTATCAAGAACTGGTAAAATCTATGCATGGACAAAAACAGGGTCAGGAGTCTTGTTACTAGCTATAGTGATAGCCAAAATACAGTTCATGATTGGGGTGGGGGTGGTCGTTGAGGAAAGAGAAAGGAGTGCGGGTGGGAGAGAAAAAATGCGGGGGACAGAACTAAACAATGACATCATTTGTTGATCTGTGCTGTATTTAAAATAAATGATTGAGATTTTGTTTTCCTTTCCTTTTATGCTTTTTAAAGTATGAAGCTGTTTGAGCTCGTGTCACCCTATTTTCACAGGCGTGCTTGAGAGAGAGGACTGGGAAAGGGTGAAAGTACCCATAGTTTTGCAGGCAAAGACTTTGAACCCTTTTGGTGATGCTGGTGATGGAGTTGCTGAGACATTTTCCAAGCTTACATTTGCCCCCCTTGTGATCTATGTCCAATTTTTAGGTTGACCTGGGCAAGGAATATCTCTCATAGCCATGAAAAACTAGTTAAGCTACCAAGAGATTTCCTGAGTATTACAGCAGCGTGAAGGAGAGATGCCACATTAACTCTCTATACAAAGCGGCTTATAAATCAGTTTTATATTTAAAAGGAAAAAGCAAAATAAAAGATATGCTCATAAAATAAAACTGCAAAATTAAATGATCTTAGTATGTTTTCAGCCAAATGTCTTCTTTCCATCATCTTTTGTGTAGCCTTAGTACACACAGAGACAACTTTAATTGTAATATGAAATTTATCTTGAGAACTGAGAGCCCTTTATTTTTTGTCAGATGCATAAAGGACTAAAGCTGGCAATTGAACTTTGTGTTACTCACAATAACAAATTCTTTATCTCTCTTCATAAAGTGACAGTTTTCTTTTGTTTAGTCTGCAGAAAAAAAGGACATATTTTATCCATAAGCATATATGAAATCCCTAAAATAGCCAGCAATCAGTTAGGACCCAATTTGCATTATAAAGACACAATCTTGTGGCTTGTGGGCTTTTTTTTTTTAACAGTTTTATTAGGATATAATTTACATACCATGAAGTTCACCCATTTAAAGTATGCAACTCGGTGGTTTTTAGTCCTTTAACATTATTATAGAAAACACTCTGCTATAACTACTGCTCCATGACTAACCCCTAATATAATTATCTCTTTCATTTATTTAGACATCTTATAGGGCAGTGGTTAAGAGCAAGGACTCTGGAACCAGTCAACCTGAATTAATCCTAACTGCTGTGGGCATCAGTAGAGTTATTGTTAATTTCTCTAGGCTTTGATTTTTTTAATCTTCACTGTGAGTACTGCATGAGTTAAAACATACAAAAAGCTTAGAATAGTATATTTAGTACATGGTTAACACTATATAAATATTTGCTGTTACACTTTGTCTTTGAACTTGAACGCATAGAATTGGTGTAATCATAATACTTTTTTTTTTTAAGATTTATTTATTTATTCATACAGAACTGGCATACAGGCCAGAGGTGCAGGGGCGGTGAGAGGACTCACCAGAGACAGAAAGGGGAGAGAGGACTCACCAGAGACAGAAACGGGAGTAGAACAGGCTGACTGATGAAGTACACTGCTGAGGGGAGCAGTGGGCGGGTCAGGAGAGGTCTGCCAAGCCCTGTGGTCACCTCCTAGGCGGGGATCGAACTCATGCTGAAGTGGCTTTAGTTTTTTAGTGCTGTGCTTCAACCTGATACCCCACCAGGCAGGGCCCAATGCTCCATTTTTATCCAGCGCCTATCCTCATTATTAGCTACCATCCTGAATCTGGTATTATGCAATCCCCTTCTTGAGAACTTTAAAGAATTTTAAAGTTCCTATGTGTATATGAATGTTCATGTACACAGATGCCTCTTAAAAAATATATTGTTTTAATTTTGCTTGTTTTTGAAGTTAGAGTTCAAATAAACTTATAGTTTAAAAACATACAGTATATAATCTTCTAAGACTTTCATTTTTCATTCATAATGTTACTAGGACTGTTCCATATTATCTATGCAGCCATAGTTTATTTCCATTGCTCTATATTTAATTTTATTGAATCTATCGTTATGTCTATAGCCAGTCTTTTGATGAGGATGTGATCATTTTCCTGTTTTTGTGTTCTTATGAATACTGCTGCTATGAAGATTCTGAATATCCACGTGTCCCAAGGCATATGTGCAAAAATTTCTCTGGGATGGCCTAGGGACATAGTGGGTTAGGACAGGGATATCTGAGAGTGGAATTATTTGGTTTAAGGGTGTTTTGAATGTTCAGTTTTCTAAGATTGTTTTCTAAAATGTTAGTTATCTATTTACAGTCTCACCAACAATGTGTAAGATATTGATCCATGTCATTGGCATTTTATAACTTTTTCTTTTTTGCCAAACACCTGGTATAAAATACTACACTTTTTACTTTGATGTTTTCTTTCCATGCCATCAGTATTTTAACTTGTATTACAATTTTTTCTTTTTTAGACATTTTAGAATCAATCATCAATTTGCATTAAAAAAAAAAAAAAAAACTGGCCCTCCCTGGTGGCTTAGCGGGTTAAAGCACAGCACTGAGAATCTAAAGCCGCTTCCGCATGAGTTCAATTCCCGCCAGCCCAGGAGGTGACCACATGGTGTGGCAGACCTCTCCTGACCCGCCCGCTGCTCCCCTCAGCAGTGTACTTTGACCATCTGCCTGTTCTGTTGCCCACTCTGTCTCTGGTGAAGCCTCTCACCGCCCCTGAGCCTCTGGCCTGTACCCCAGTTCTGTATGCACAAATAAATAAAATCTTTAAAAAAAAAAAAAAACTATACATGACAGGGATATCATTAAATCTATGAATTAATTTCAGGTAGTGATGTGAAATTAAGTCTTTCTTTCAGTGAAGAGGGATATCTTTTCATTTAATTAGGTCTTACTTAATTCCCATTGACAAAATTTTTATAATTTTATAAATGCTCTCATGTGTCTTTTATTATGGTTTATTGGCCATTATTGATGATGTCTTTTTTCTTTAAAAGTCACGCTTTCTATTTGCCTATTGTCAATGATTTGAAGTGCAGCCACTGAGTTTTCTGTGCACAGTCATACAGACTATAAATAATAAGAATATTTCTTCTTTTTTAATCTTTCTTATTTTAAGTTTTTCTGAGCTTGCTAGGTTATATAGATTCTTGACAATAGGTACTCCTGTATTACTCCTGATTGTAAAGGAAATCTTTCTATTGTTTTGCCATGTAGAATAATGTTTTTTTCATGTTTTCTTTGATTTTTGTTATCCTTATGTTAAGTAAATCCACTGTTTTCCTAGTTTGCTGAACACTTTTAACTGTGCCTAGATGTTAATTTTTCTCCAAGGTAAAGTAAATGAAAGAGACATGAAAATAAGATCAATGTAAGTCATCACATGTGTCCTAGATGGGTCAGGAAATATAAAGCGAAATAATAGAACAACTAATGAAATTTGTGTACTGTGTACTGTGGGTAAGTTCAGGGTGATATGTCCATATAATGTTTTCAGCTTTTGATGATTATACTGTAGTTATTATGATAATACCTTTGATCTCAGAAATGCTGAAATATTTAAGGGAAAAGGACATGAATATGTCCAATTGATTTTAAATGGTTCAGAAAATTTTCAAGGAATGGGTCATCTTCTGTTTTGTTGTTCTGTGATCCATAACACTATCTCATGATCTATGTGATTTTTCAAGCTCCAGCCATCAAATAAGCATTTCAAGCAACAGCTTGTCTTCTTCCTCTTAAAACACTAACTAGACGTAACTCACTAAAATTCCACTTATATCTCCCTGGCCAGAACACAGACATCTGGCCACCTTTAGCTGCAAGGAAGGCTGGGAAATGCATTCTTTATTTAGTCTATCTAACTAAAAATCAGAGGTCTCATTTCTAAAGAAATGATGCACTTAATTGATTAGAGCAGCTCACAATTATGAAAATTGTGATGGAAAAATCATGCTACATATACTTTAGCGTGAATCAATATTAAGCATATTATATTTGCCCAGCACAGTGAAAATACAATGAGAAATTATTTGGCACAGTCCCTACCTAGAATTTGCTTGGGTGTAGACAAAAATCAGACATACTTAAAATTAATTAGTCACTGAATTCCTAAAACAAAAAAATTTAAAAATTAAGTTAAATATAAAAATTTGGTGATAAGAATGTTTAGTGTACCTGGGATAGTCGGGGGGGTTATACGTGTTTATTTACAAATTCTAGATGGGGTCTTACTGGTGGTCTAAGGTTTAAGTCTCAGCACTATTACCTGTTAGATCCCTGGCCAAGAAGCTGACCCACATGGCAGACCTCTCCCGCTGCTCCCCTTAACAAGGATTTCACTAGCTCTACTGTTCTGTTCCCCACTCTGTTTCTGGGGAATCCTCTCACCTCCCTGCCTCCACCACCACC
>NW_004567127.1:8492957-8506935 GCF_000260355.1 Condylura cristata
AAAAAAAAAAAAAAAAGAAAGAAAGAAAAGAAAAATAAATAAATAAAATTCCCAAGTGCCAGAAACAGTTTACTATCCTGCAGGGCAAAGGATAGGCCCCAGAGAACATGGTTTTCTTCACCTAAGTCTTCAGGATGGGCCTGTGAGGCTGGTTAGTTGCCACTGTATCTGCAGCTTTTAGCAGCTTCCTGGTACTTAACTGGCACACACAGAATTTCATTAAGTGAGCAAATGAGCATAATCTATGGTGTTTTTACCCAATAGCCCATAAAATGGTCCTTAAAAAAAAGTCAACTAAGTTTAGCAAACACTTTTACCTTGTTAACCAAGCTTCTACCTCCGCCCTACTCATCTTTGCACAGAAGAGACTCTGGCAAGTCCTGCAGTAAAGATCCTCTCAATTTGCCCACAGAATATAAACCAGAGTAACAAACTACTCAACAGGGTTACCCTAGCTGGTCACGTCAGTGCTGTTTCTGGACGCAGTAAACGCAGCAGAAGTCTCACACATTTACTATGTGGAACTTGCCAGTAGTTAGTTACCAGTCCACTATGTGGACTGCGCAGAGTCCACTTAACCCTGCAACAACCAACACTTGTTCAAAGAATGAACTGAGGGAGAAAGTACAAGGGGCAGCTTCTTCTCACCAGCCAATCCAATTTTTCATAAAAAGGGTAATTGTATGCTAAATTTAAAGTCCAAGTGTGAGTGGCAGAATTTTAAACGCTGCTACATTGCACGGACATTTTACTAGAAGTCTGTGGCATAACAAACCTCAGGGTTCAAGGGTGTTTCCCCCATAGCTGGATTTAAAGAGGTGCCAGTAGCCTGTGGAGGAGTTAGTGTGGGGGGAGGGGTTCAGGAAATGCTGATCTCCACTTGTAGGTCTTATTATTCAGATTCAACATTAACATCCTTTTTGTCATAGCCAATGGTGTCTTCCCCGCCCCGCCCCCCCAGCCCCTGTTCACCCTCTTTTTTGAGTGGTCAACCACCCCTCTTTGCAATTCTCTCTGCCCTTGTTTCTGTGACCTGCGCTTTCAATTCAATTGCGTTTCAGCCCGCATTGATTGATCATCTGTGATGTGCCAGACACTGGCTATCATCATTCATTTATTAACTCGTTCATCAACATTAATTGAGTTCCTACTGGCTATTCGGCTCTGTGCCAGTAAACAGCCAAAGATGTATAAAGATGAACAAGACACAACCCCTGACCTAGAGGCTGCGCAGCCTAGTGAAGGAGACAACTAACTAGATCAGGGAGTGACAGGTATGTGACAGAGGCACAGATCTGAACGGCACTGAAAGAAAGAGAATTAACTGCTCAACTGCTATGCTTGTGGTGAAGATGCAGATGCTCCATCACATACCACAGGGCCTGGCACATGCTAAATCTTCAGTAAATATTTGTCCAAGGAACCAAACCCTTCAGGTAGAGAGGACAGCAGACTGGGGGATCTTCAGGGAGCCCTGGTGGCTAAAGCAGTGGTTCTCCAATTAGTAGGGGGCAGTAGATCAGATTCTCGGGAGCACCGAAAGGGGTGAAGAGGGGGACAATGTTTATATGAAAGAGACATGTTTTCCTATCCTATTGTTATTACTTAATTTATAAGTTTTAGGTCCATGAATATTTAAAATCACAATTCATAAATTATTAATGTATACATTCAATTTTAGATATTTATAGATCAAGTATTATTTGTATATTACAAATTATAGAAAGTAAATCTCAAACCATGAAAGCTGGTGGAAAGATATAAAAGATACAGTGGTTCTTGGGCAAAGCCATTATACTCCTGAGGGCAGTGGTGAGGTTTTTATGTTTAGCAAAGGGGGATTGGTGGGTGGAATACTGGCTTGTGGAGGACTGTATCTTACAGGTTAGGGTTCATCCATGCATGTCAGAATCAGAGTCACAAAAATGAAAAGAAAAAGGAAAGAAACTTAGCATACTTGGCATAAAAAATTTTAAATCTATCACCTGGGGATCACGTTTTTAAAAGCAATTTATTCTTCCCCTGTATTAAGGGGTTCTCCACAGAAATAGGACTAATGTGTATGTATATATATATACACACACAAATCTAAAACAGAATTACTCCCATTACTCCCAGCCTCCATCCTGGTAATCTTATTTTGTTGCTTTGGTGTTGTGATAATTTTTTTTTAAAGATTTTATTTATTTATTCATACAGAACTGGGGTACAGGCCAGAGATGCGGAGGGTGAGAGGATTCACCAGAGACAGAGTGGGGTGCAGAACAGGCAGATCGACGAAGTACACTGCTGAGGGGAGCAGCGGGCGGGTCAGGAGAGGTCTGCCACGCCATGTGGTCTCCTCCAGGGGCAGGCGGGAATCGAACTCATGTGGAAGTGGCTTAAGCTTCTTTGTGCTGTGCTTTAACCCGCTGCGCCACCAGGGAGGGCCCTGTTGTGATAATTTTTAACAAAATATTATAAAGCAAAAACTTTTACCTTTAAATTTTCTCCTTCCACCAGATCCTAATTTTTCTTCTTCCTTCATCTTGGCTCTTGTATTGTCTTCATGGCCAGCATCGCCTTGGTCCAGCTCTTTCTCAGCTTCTGGCCCTCAAGTCTTCCCACCTCCCTCCTCTCTCCTGTGCCTACCTGTGTTGCGTCCCAGCTGGTCAGTTGCTCCCAAACCCCATATTCTACTTTCCTACTCAGGATTCTAAAGTGCACCCCTCATATAAAAGTCCATTCAGCTCACTTTCTAATAAATGGGTTCCCCAGAAACAGTCCCTCTGAGATAGGTTGGCATGCAGGGTGTTTCCTAAGAGAAACGTTGGAGAGCCAAAGACCTCCAGCTTGTCCTATGCGCTATTCTACTCTGGGCAAAAGGGAAGGCCTCAGGCTTCTTCTCCCCCAGGAAGACAAGGGGGTGGCTGTTACCTAAACCACACATGCTGCAGTTAGGGAAATTGATAGCGGGGTGCTCTGGATAATCTCCAGATCAGTCAGAGCCTCTGATGTACTGACCACTCCAGCCCCTGAAAAGGGAAAGAGACAGGATCAGACGAAGCAGAAGTGGAGTGGTCATGCAGACCCCACAGTGGCCTGGGCTGATCCCCCCGAGGATCATGGGAACGAGAATGTCCCGCTAGTGACCTTCAGAGTTGTCTCAAGACGGACGGAATTGGCTGGACCTTTATATTTCTGCTTTGCTTAGCCCTGAGATAGGCCACTGTGGAAAGTACAAGACCTTAGGCAAGGCAGCTCTCTGAGGTTGAGGAGGACCCCCAAGAGGCGGACAGCTGCAGCCTGTCCACCAGGGCACGGCCAGGGGCTGGACTGACAGGTGCCTCAATGAGCAACCCATCACAGACCCGCCTGCTCACCAGTGCCCTCGCCTCTTAGTCAGGGGTGTCTTGTAGATGCCTGGGCACCACCTGTGACATTCTTTCCCTTCGGGGCTCCCCAGCTCACTGTCAAACCCATTTGACAGTAGCAAGCGCCTTGCCATGTGTCTCTCTCCAGCTCAGCTCACCCTCTGATTATCCGTGTGTGTTGTTTCGCCTCACTCCACCCAGCTAGGCGGAAGTCTGTCCCAGGGAAGGGCTGGCAGCCGGCTTTTCCAGGATGTTCAGCACAGGGACGAACACATGTATGTAATACATTTATCATCAGAGCTGGTCAGTACGTCAGAGGCTCTGACTGATCTGGAGATTATCCAGAGCACCCTGCTTTCAATTTCCCTGACTGCAGCATGTGTGGGTTAGGTAACCGCCACCTCCTTGTCTTTCTGGGGGAGAAAAAACCTAAGACCTTTCCTATTGCCCAAAGCCGAATAGGGCATAGGACAAGCCAGAGATCCTGCTCCAGCCCCCCTGTTCCTGCCCACAGCACAGAGCCAGGAATCCTTCTGAGACACACAGGGTGCTGGGTACATTCAACGAATGAGTGGCTATAATGTGGTGCCCGGCTGCCAGGTATAATTACATTTACAACTCTTTTTGCCCGGAGAGGCAGCATCCAGCCATTGTCTAGGGAGAAAGAGAAAGGGCAGAGGTTCTTGGGAACCTGCGTGGGCAAAGAGCTCTCTTGCTATCCTGAGGACTAGGAACCTGGCTGCAGCTTCTCACACCCAGGCGTGCCTGGGCCCTGGATCACCTTTCTCTTTGCAGATGCAACACCGCTTTGGGGGAAGGAAGGGCATTCTGGAAGTGCATCTGCAGAATCCACACCCAAGCAGTGCTGGCCTGTGCTTGCACCGGCAGGAAAGGAGCTCACAGGGTTTCTCTGCCCTCTTACCCCAGAGACCGTATGAGCAAACGGGTTTTCCCATCACCCACACAGTGTCTGCAATTTAGCAACTGCCGCCACAGTCTTAGTAATAAATTAAAAATAAAGTCCTTTGGTGCTCTGTAAATGGAAGTTTTCGCATGGTTTTTATATTTAGAATTCTGTTTCTCCCTCAAGGTAGATTTTATAAATAACCATTGGGAGTGCGGAACAGAGTTCAATTTCCATATTGATTCTCTTTCTCTTTTCAGATAAGAAGCAGCAAGCAATTTTATATCGTGTGACCTTTCTCCCTGAAGGTTTGTAGAGTTGGATAACATAAATAGAAAGGTAAATAGGGATGAAAGAAAAGAGGAAAACGAAGGTGTAGAGACAAGTGATGTGTTTATTTTGAAAAAAAAATCAATTCCATTTTATGTCCAGAGATAAACACAGATTCACCCTAAGATCCCGACATTGCAGAGTTGAGATTTTAGGCTGCTCATAGTGCTGGGTGAATACTTGCCTTATGTCCAGCACTTTTTCATGTGCTCTGTGGGCATTATCTCCTTTCCTGCTCAAATTCAGAGCTGATGGGGACACCAGAGACTGGGGCACCTTCTCCTCCCACCAGCACTGTGCAGCCTCAGAACCATGTTGGGGAAGACTTTCTGCATTTAGACGGCTTAACCTCTCCTGAGAGGTAGGAAGTAAGAATTGAGCCTCCAAATGAAATTTGAGTCCATACTCGTTATTTACATTCAGCAAAACTGAGAAAAAGATGTTCTTTTGGCCCACCCTGGTGGTGCAGCGGGTTAGGATGCAGCACTGCAAGCCGCTTCAGTGTGAGTTCAATCCCCGGCCCCGGAGGTGATCCACATGGCGCGGCAGGCCTCTCTTGACCCGACTGCTGCTCCCCTCAGCAGTGTACTTTGGCTATCTGCCTGTTTTGCTCCCCACTCTGTCTCTGGTGAAGCCACTCACCACCCCTGCACATCTGGCTTGTACCCCAGTTTTGTATGAATAAATAAATCTTTTTTTAAAAGATTTTATTTATTAATTCAGACAGAACTGGGGTATAGGCCAGAGGTACACGGACAGTGAGAGGATTCACCCAAGACAGTAGGGTGCAGAACAGGCTGACTGATGCAGTACAGTGCTGAGGGGAGTGGCGGGCAGGTCAGGAGAGGTCTGCCGCACCTTGTGGGTCACCTCCGGGGCGGGGATTGAACTCATGCGGAAGTGGCTTTAGCTTCTTAGTGCTGTGCTTTAACCTGCTGTGCCACCAGGGAGGGTCTAAATAAATAATTTCTTAAAATAAAATGTTTCATCTGGAAACATTCGCTTACACACCTAGAAGCAACATTTCCCACCCCTCCCAGCCCCCCAACCCCCATAGGGGTGCCTCTACCAGTTTGGGGCATGTTGCCCCTCCCCCCACCCTGTGTGCCTCCCACAGCTTTCAGGACTTTTCCTTCAGAGTGCTCAGTGTAATGAGGGGTTCCGTGCCAACATAACGATTTGTCCAGGCCATGCTGCCTCACAGGGTTGTCACCACCACAGGGCATCGATGGGGTCTGAGTTACTCTGTGCAGTAGCCTAGGACCTGGTACAATGCCTGGCATGGAGCAGTTTGCCCAGAAGTAAAGGATGTTCTGCTTGGTACCACTTGTCCCGAGGAAATGCCGCCCAAGCTGAAAGAGAGGTCTGTTTCCCTGACGCCTGCTGAGGATCGGGTTGAACTTTCAAACAAAATTTTCAATATGTGATTTCAGTCATTTCTGACACAAGAGTAAAGACTGGCTTTCTAGCATGGCTCAGACAGCTGGTTTTGAAATCAGTGGGTCTGGCTTGGGTCATGGTGATGGTGAAGAACTTTAATCTCTCGGTACATTCATTTCCTTCAGGGTAAAGTGGGCTAACACCTAGATCAGAGCAACGTTGGAGAAATTAAATGAGTTCGTACAAGCAAGTGCTCAGAATTGCACCCAGTTGGGCCTCTGTGAATGTTTGTGACTGTTCTCAGTGAAGCTGTCACATAGAACTCATCACAGACTCTGAGGCCAAGTGGAGGTCAGATGCTAAGGCACCTGGACCCCATACCTCGGGGTCAGGTTTCCTTGAGAGGCCAAAGTGCACTTCTCCCAGCTCCCAGCCCCGTATCTCACTTATACTAACTTATACTGATGCAGTTGCCCATGGTCTCAGGCAGCAGGGAATTCCTGTTCTTCCAAGGTCTCTGGGCAGCCTGAAACGGCCTTCCTGCCCACTGCCCGGTAAGATTAGACGCTTCAGAAAGATCCTGTCAATTGCAAGGCCTGTGACTCCAGGGCAAGTTCAGGTCCCATGAAAGTCACTCAAGTCCCCCACCAGCTCTCCTATGCCCCCATTCTTTCATCTGGCTCCAGGATTCTTTTCCTCTAGGCCCCCCCAAAACACCCCCTGCCTTAACTCACCCTCAGGTCTGTGCACCAAACACCTCAAATGGTCACAGTTTCCAATGCAATAATAAAACACTAGACACTTCATGGAAGTGTTAACTCCTAACTCACAGCACCCAGGGGTGTAGGTCACTGAGCCCAGAGCAGAGTCCAGACCCCAGCCAGACCCAGGCTCTCTGCTCCTGACCTACCCCACCTCAGGGAGTCCCCTTACCTTTCTCTTCATATCACTGATCAACTAAAGAGGCGGCAAAGCAAAGCAAGTTATGTGCACAAACCCAGACACTGCCGGAAGTGGTGGCGTGGTTAGGAGGGCCGCTCTGGAGCTGGACTGCCGGATAGGACACCCGGTTTTTGACATAATTAACTCAGGAGAGTAAAATTGGATTCCTAATAATAGTATAGATTTTCTGTGGTTCTGCATAGTATAGATTTTCTGCGGTTGTTCTGAACATTAACTTACAGCATATTAGGCACTTGGAACAGTGTCTGTCATATGGGGGCACCCACCCCTTTTGGGGTCTTTTTATGCTCTCAGAAGGCAGGAGCAACTGAGAACAGTTCAGTTTTATAGAAAGAATGGTAGTCCTGAGGTCAGAGGATTAGGTGTGAGGCTACCCGTGTTTGCTGTGTGATCTCAGATATAGCGTTCCCCTCTCTGAATTCGTACTTATCCTTATCATGGGCATGAAAATAATTTCACTCAGCCTTGTAAAGCAGCTTTGTAAATCTAAATCTAAAACACTGTGCAAATAGTGATCAGTGATCATCCTGGTTTGTGACTTAGGACTCCTCCTAGGAATGAGACAGTTGCTGTTCTGAAGTCCTTCAGTTTAAAAGAAACAGCATGTTTGTAGGAGAGAAGTCTTCAGCATTTGATTGTTTTTCAAGGAGCTGAGAGACTTTCTTGGGTGGACAGATCAGACTTCCTAGTGACTCCCCCTAGAGGCACAGAGGGGGTCTCTGAATGGAAGTGATACAAGAGTGGATTCAGTGTCAAAAAGAAAGAAAGGTCTTTCAATGATAGGTCTTGGAAACAGAAAAGTCTGCTCTGAGAGAGAGGGAGCCCTGTCACAGTGGCAGTGGGGGGACGCCTGGAGACACTCAGTAGGGGTGAGGCAGAAGAGCCTGTAAGCTGGAAGAAACTACTAGATCTGGACTTGGGAAATTCCAGCTCACAGTAGGAAGACAGCACGCTGAGCTGGGAGGACACAGGACAGACCATAGGGGTGAAAAGGGGTGGCTGGAACACACCCAGCATTGGCTCTGCTTTGCCGAGGGCAGTGGCTGTTCCTTTGGTGGCCTGCAATGACTCACGTCCACTCACGCATTCAGTTAACTCCGCAGACATGTATGGGCCTGAGCGTCCATTCCCCTTCGGTGGCCCCCACGTGGGACTGCCTGCCTTCTCTTGCCTGGCCGCCGGCAGAGGGCAGGAGAGACACACAGATGCCAGACTCCGCTTAGCCCCCTAGCTAAG
Organism: Condylura cristata; assembly: GCF_000260355.1. Lineage (NCBI taxonomy): Eukaryota > Metazoa > Chordata > Mammalia > Eulipotyphla > Talpidae > Condylura > Condylura cristata. The sequence goes on from NW_004567127.1 coordinate 8,501,124, forward strand.
CTTCCTGCTGGGGAAACTGGGTCAACTGGCCCTGCCAAGCAGCAAATCTTCAGAGGGCAGTGGGTACACTGACAGCCTGTTGACACCACCCGACAGCATCATCTGGCCCTGCAGGCCTCTGGCCTAGCGGAAGTGGTCACTTCACAGAAGAAAGGAAAGGATGAGATCCACAGCATGGGTGGCTTTGGACTGGGGGTCTCACCCCAGACGGGGGGCTTTGTGTGGCTGGGCACACACCTAAGGGAAAAGAGAAAGGGGTAGATGCAGGCCAGCCAAGGCAGGGATCGCGCTGGCTGTTTGCTTCAGAGAGAACCTGTGACCTCACTAAGGAGTTTCTGCCTCTTCGAGCTAGGTTAAGAGCTCCACTTGGAGGTGGGGGAAGGGCTGAAATAGTAGAGGCGGGACCCCATAGCTCAGTGGGGAGGAGACAGGTTTGACGATGGATTTGCTTTTTGCATTCTGGTCTCGCCACCCCTCGGTTAGAGCACACAGGCCAGTCCTTTGAGACCCGGTTTCCTTGCGCATACACTGGTGGCGCTATTATAAGAGTAAGTGCAAGAACCACACGAGCCTAGCATTGTTCTTTCTCCTCCCCACCTCCTTCCAACCTGGTGGGCACCATCTGCCAGGCATAACAATGGAAGCAGAGGCCTTTTGAGCACGGCAGTGGGGAGGGGAGGCTGTTAGTCTGGGCAGGGCTAACGCATCTCGCAGGACACTGTCATGAGGGGACAGTGGAGACACCTTCCCCCGTGCTTCTCTTCACCCGAGGCGCTCTGCTGCAGAGAGGCAAGAGCCGGGAGAGCTGTCTCTGTAGCCTTTAGCCTGGGCCTCTTGAGATCTTGGAGGGCTGAGAAGTCAGAGGTGAGCAGACCTGGAATGAGAAGGGGCCTGGAGGTTGGGTGGTGAAGGAGTCACTCCTGAAACTCCAGTTCCTCCTGGGGACTCTGGGCTGGGTAGAAGGGTCTCGGGGACCTTGCATGACCTTGAAGCCAGGGCTGTGCTACCCCTTCCTCTGCTGTCAGAGGATTGTAGGTGTCGATCATAGAAGGGTGCAGCACTGGGCTCCGTGCTGGTTGGTGGTTATGGGGGAAGGAATCTTGGAGGGTAAATCTGAGGCTCCAGTTTTACCGATTGCTCAGAGGGCAGTGGGCAAGGGGAAAAAGTCTTTTTCAAAGATTTTTTTTTATTTACACATACAAAACAAGGGTGCAGGCCAGAGGTGCAGGGGTAAGAGGACTCACCAGAAACAGAGTGGGGAGCAGAACAGGTGGATCTCCTGAAAGACACTGCTGAGGGAAGCAGAGGACGAGACAGGAGAGGTCTGCTGCACCCTGTGGGTCAGCTCCCTGGCCGGGGATCGAACACATGCCACAGTAGCTGGTGATAGCTTGATAGTGCTGAGACTTTGGCCCCTGGGCCACTGGGGAGGCCCAGTTCTTGCCATTTTCAGGGACTTCTAGAATCTTCATCTGTGAGTGTTTGGAGAGTGATTGGATCCCTACAGTGCACTGCTCAACCTAGGAGTCTCCTCCTCTCCTTGAGAACTCCCCTTGGTCCACACCTGCCCCGCTCTACCTCTGGCCCCTGCTTACATGACCCAACCTCAGGCATAATAGACAGTCCCCCCCTGGCCTAGCCTGGCCACTGAGCTCCAAGCAGCGGTCAGTGCTTTGGAGCTTGACAGGGGTTGGGCAGCTAAAGCCAATGGTGGCCCTGGTGCCCCAATTGCCATGAACTAACATGAAACCTTGGGTGAGGGACTTAAAACTCTGAGCTCATTTTCCTCATCTGTAAAAAGAAGGACAATGCTAGCATTTTCCTTGCACATACTATTCTTTCCAGCCCCTCTTAGTTAGAAATTTGAATAAACTAAATACCGCCCCCACCCCCATCCCTGACCCCCCTGAAAGCCAAAAAGCCAAAAGTACCCAAAAGAAAGCAGATGGAATCTACATTTTGAAATCTTCCAACCAGGTTCTGGGAGCTTCAGGGAGTAGAAATAGACACCCCCCACCCTGGGGTGGCGGAAGGGGGGTGGGGTTAAGGGTGGGGAGGGGACAGAGCTGTGCAGATGGTGGTGTGACTGTGCTGTTCGCTGTGCTTCTTTGGCTCTTAGTGCCCTTCCCAGAGCAATGAAAGGACAGAGGTGGGTGATCGCTAAGGTCAGCCCTCTGCCCCCTGAGGTTTTCAGCCCTAGAGCCTGGTCCTTGCTCTCTGGGAGGCAACCTCGGCCCTGCTGGGCTCTAGCACACTTCCCACAGGAGGTCACTGTCCCAGAGAAGCCCCTTGTTTGCTGGTTCGGATGCTGTGAACAGCCAGCAGCAGGAACTTTGGCCTCTAATTCCAGCCAGCATTCAAGGGAAGGACTAGGATGAGCAACAGGGCTGGCGGAAGCAGAGAAAATCCAGCCTGGAGCTCACCTTCTGTGGCCTGCATTTGAAATCTGCAACCCGAGCCACTTGGGAAATGATGCATTCCCCGAAGGAAGCTGGCCAGGGCCCGGTGGATGCTTCCTATTGGGTAAGGCAGGGATGAATTCCACAGGAGCTAAGGGATGGGTAGGAGGAGGCGCCCTGCAAAGGCAAACAAGCAAGGCCAAAGCATGTAGCTATCACTGACTCAGCCAGTCAATAAACAGTGATTCAGCATGTCCTCTGTGTGTGGCACTGGGTCACAGCCATGGGGGTGTCATCAGTGGGGTCACACAGAGCTGCCTCAGAGGACTTTATGATTCATGAGACGTGTGTGTACGGTGTTGATCACAAACAAGGGGGTGGTATGGAACTCAATCCCGGGCTCGCCAGGGCTCCCGGGATGTGGTCCAGAGCTATTTCTCTTCCGTCAGGCAGGAGGTCGGTCACTTCTCCCTCGGGCAGTGAACTGTCCCATGTCATCATTCCACCACACTGAATGCCGGGTACCCTGCTGACTCTGTAGTGTGCTCCAGGCGTGGAGTCTTGGTTCAAATGATGGTTTTCTGAAATCACGGGACACTGGTGTGGTTATTATGATCCTACCCTGCTGCAGGCAAGCAAACTGAAGACCATTTGGGTGCTTCACCAGGGTCATCAGCTTTGGAGGCTTGGAGCTGGGATTTGAATCCTGTGTCTTCAAATCCTGTGTCTATTCTAACGGCATGGCAGCTCCCAGGGTCCTCCGGATGGCTTGGAACATGGATGCATAATCCCTGCACACTTTTCTATGCAGACTGGCATATATACATTTGCCAAAATGTAGACACTTGCAGGGAAAAGCAGTCACACTGGTTGCCTGTCTCCACTTATGCGGGAAAACAGCTGAGTGTTTGCAGCGTCACTGGGAGCAACCCCAGTGGCCTCTCCTCCAGATGCTTCAGCTTGGCCCCTGATATCCTCAGATGTCCTCCTGGATCTCAACGCCTCCATTTCCACTCGGTAACTCCACTCCAGGACTTCTTGGTGACTCATGCAGAGGAAAAAGCAGAGCCCGGCAGAGCCCAAGGAGTCCTGGTAAAGGCCTTTCAGTAACCAAATGACCTTGAGCTCATTTCAGACCCCCTGAGCCTGGGCTTCCCCACCCATTAAAGCAATGACAACCATCCATTCCAAACACAACTTCCAGAGTGGTTCTGAGACTTGAAGGAGATAAGGCAGGCGAAGCACCTGTCTCTTACGGAGATATTCAATAAATATGATTGTTCCTGGGGGAAGCTCAGGGGGACTGTGGACACCGAAAATCTGCCATTATTATGCTTAATCCTTCAGTTGGGCTGCATTTATCTTAATTAATGTGGTCCAAACAACACTCCTAGGAGGCAGTTTGTAGATAAAGAAATTAAGATCCCTAGATGTTTGGCGACTTCCCCAAGGTCAAGGTGACAGGAATTTGACCCGGAGTCAAGAGCAGACCATCAAAGACACCTGTAACCATCGCACTTCCTAAGGTGACTGGAGCATCCCTCTCTAAAATGTGCTCTCATTCCCTCTTTCAATAATGTTTCAAGTAAGCTGACCCTTCTAAAGGGGGCTTCCCCAGCCCTCATGCTCACAGTTCGTCTCTCCTCAGCATTCAGCTCACAGTGTCATGTTTATGCCTTACAGTTGCGTGTTAGATGTGTGCTCCATGTGTTATGTGTTTTTATACATCTATCTCTGGATGAGGCAATGCTCTTTGAGGGCACGGACAGAATCTTGTTGCATTTCTTCAGGATTCCCTTCCAAGTAACCATTCCCACAGTCCTTTGTACATCATGGACTGTGATAATTGTTTGTTGACTTGAGAGATGTGTTCGGCAGAGGGAGTAGAGAGATCTGACTGGGAACCCCTTCTCCCACTGGCTACCTGGCCCAGGGAAGTCACTGAACCTCTCTGGGCTACCCCCAGTTTCTCACCTCTAAAAGGGCATGTTAGACTCTATGTTGTGAGGATGAAATGAAAAAATGCAGGTACAGCATTCACAGCATACCTGCGCCTGCTAGGTACTTAGTGGCATGCATTACAGCACCTGAGGGTGGAGGCTGACAAGGGAGAGGGTGGGGGTGAGGAAAGAGGTACCCCAGGAGATAAGCAGAATCAAGGATGCTGCTAAGGAACGAACTTGTTTATTTTTTAGGGCATGGAGGAATAGAGAGAGATAAAAAGGAAGGAGATATTTTAAGGAAAGTTCAGTAAAATGGAGAGGAGCCAAAAAAGGGAGGAAGGTTGTTGGAACACAGGAGGAAAGGAACTGGAAAGACAGGAAGGGAGCCTGGACCAGGGGCCCAGGGGCACTGCCCAGAGTAAAAGGCTGGGGAGGATGGAGACACCCGCCACCCACCCAAACGAAATGAGGGAAAAGACCGGAGTGGGGGGGGGGGAACTGGGAGGGTGACATTACACACTAAGGTGGCTGGGGAAGGAGCAGTTACTGTCTGCATCCAAGAGGAGGCTCTGAAAGCCAAAAAGAATGAATAATCCAGGCGCTGGGCTCAAGGTGGGAGGCAGCTGTTCATTTATGGCTTGAAGAACACTTGACTAAGCCTCTTCAGCTAGTTGAAGAAACTCCTCCTAACCCAGTTTGTTCTGGAAAGTGTTTACCTGACCTGGACCTCATCAAAGACCCTACCCTGGGAGAGGCAGAGAGGGTAAAAGCTAAAAGCTTCTGCTATCCAGAGTCATGGGCGAATTCTGTAGAGACTGCCCACCTCTGGGTCCTGGGGTGAGAGGGCAGCAGAAAGCTGTTGGAGACGGACCCCTGGCAGTGACCTGGGCCTGTCTGTCAAATCAAAAGGCTTTGTTGGGCTTCCAGTCTAGTCTCTGCAGTGTCAATCCAGATCTGCTCATGGGAGCATCTCCTGCCAGAGGGGGATCAGGCAAAGTTGGGGGGCTCTTTTTATAATCCAGAAACAGAGGGTTGCTCTCAACCTTGTTTCCTCCTCCTGGACATCCCTCAGTTCTTTCCCCACAGTGAGAGAGGAAGAAGCTTGCCAAGCGGCAGGAGCCAAGTCATCAACCAGCCTGTTGGGGCGGAAACGGGTCTTTCTGGCCTTGGTACCCTAGCAAGATTATCCAAAGCAATTTGCAGACAGACTTGAAAGGTGACACAGGCGTGGAAGTGACTGGAGAAGCAGAAGTTCCTTCATCCACAGAGCCTGAAGCAGATATGTGACACAAGCTATGCAACGGCTATCGTCTGACAGATTCCGGATAGCTCGGGAAAAGCTCTGAAATATCAGAATTTCCACTGCTAACTTATGTTATGACCTCCCTTTTTTGTATAATCATAATATCAAAAAATATTGTTGCAACATCAGTTTGTAACTGGCTTGCCTTCGCTCTAAATTGGCTACCT
>NW_004567127.1:8507515-8519270 GCF_000260355.1 Condylura cristata
AAACTTTTATGTCGGTTTCTTATTAACTTACCTAAGGCATTATTGTAACTAAATCTTGCTAAACAGTATAAATAAAGACCTGCAAAAAGATGAGCAGGAAGATTTGCACCCAGCTCCAACTCCCGTGTCTTCCTCACTCCCTCTCCCCTTCTTGGAATCTCTGCACGCCGACGCCTTCCCATCTTAGGGTCCTGCCTGTCCTGCCTCCAGACACCTCAAAAGTTGGAGCTGGTCTCCGACAGACATGCCCTGCCTGCGAGCCAGGAGGAGCAGCTCTGGTCAGAGAGACGGCCCAGACAGGTGCTTGATGTCTGTGTGTCCCTCTCACTGCCGTGTGTGTTTGCTTAACTTGGCTACTTAGGGATCTAGGAGGCCTTGGCTTTGCCACCTTCAACACAAGGCTGCCCCACACTCCCACATCCAGCTGACAGGGAAAAAGCATGGAGACATCTTTACGGTCAAGCTCAGAAGCCACACTCATCACCTCACATGCCCCGGTCAGACCTCATTCCCAGGCCACAACTACACTGCAAGCGAGTCTGGGAAACAAAACCTAATTGTGTGCCCAGGAAGGAGATGACAAGGCTTTGGTGGTCTCTCAGCAACCCCTGCACAGGCCCCCAGCCACATAGGACACTCAGCAGTGGAGGGCTGGGAAGAGGCCCCTGAGAAGTGAAGAGAGCAAAGGCTTGGAACAACAGCCCACCTCGAGAAGGCAAAGTTTCATAGGTCCCCTTCCTTAGTATTAGGAGCTAAGGGCCTTGAGGGGAACACATTTGGTAGGACTCAAGAAAGAATGGACTCTGCCTGCCGGAAGACCTGAGCTCTGGGCCTGGAGGGCCGGTTCTGAAGAGAGGACAAGGGCCTGTTCACTCAGGACGAGCCTGGGCTCAGGAGAGGCAGGAGCAGGGAGCTGAGGTCTCAGCTCAGATTGTCATTGCGGTGAGCAAGGTGGGGAGCCAGGACTCACCGTCCTCACTGCAGCCCCTGGCAATTCTGTCCCAGATGCCTGAAAGACAGCTGGGGAGCCAGGCCTGGGAGAAGAAGGCACCCCAGAGGTCAGCGGGACTCCTGCTCAGGAACACCAGGCTGAAAGCTGGAGCAGGGAACCTCAGGCCTCTGAGGGAGAGGAGCGAAGAGCAGGTGGTGCGGACTGGGACGGGCTCCCCAGGAGAACAGGAAATGGAACCTAATCACTTTTTTTTTAAATAATATAATAGTTTACACCATTTTGTGCATTTTTTTCCATCTCAGTTGCAATCCCCTTGGGCTTCCCATCACCAAATCACCTGTGTGCCATCACCACAGTCCGGTGCATTTCCCTCCCCCGACCCCCAGTTTTTGATCCCATTCCCCACTCCACCCCCATAAAATGTCTCTGGTATGTAGCTATTCATTATTATTATTATTTTCTCCCCTAGTGCTTTATGCTCCTGCTGAGTGCAACCATCTGGGATTTTTCCTTTTCTTCCTGGCTTATTTCACTAAGCATGATCTTTTCCATCTCCATCCATGTTGCGGCAAAAGGCATGTGTTTCTCTTTTTTGATTGCTGAGTAATATTCCACTGTATATATGTACCACATCTTTTTAATCCAGTCATCCACTTTTGGGCATTTGGATTGTTTCCATGTCTTTCCATTTATAAATAAAGCAGCAATAAACATGGGGGTGCAGGTATCTTTTTGAATCAGTGTTTTTGTGTCTTTTGGGTAGATACCTAGGAGTGGGATTGCTGGGTCAAAGGGAAGCTCCATGTTTAGCAGTTTGAGGAACCTCCATACAGTTTTCCATAGTGGTTGTACTATTTGCATTCCCACCAGCAGTGCAGGAGAGTTCTTTTTTCTCCATATCCTCGCCAACATTTGTTGTTGCCAACAACATTTGTTTGAAGATGTGCCATTCTCACTGGGGTGAGGTGGTATCTCATTGTGGCTTTAAATCACATCTCCCTTATTACAAGTGATGTTGAACATTTTTTCATATGCTTGTTGGCCATCTGCCTTTCCTAATCGCTTTCTTTTGCACATGGTATAAGAGGCATGACTCTTGATTTCAGTGCTGATACTATTACTTTTGGATGTCACAGGACTATGTATCCAATAGAACTTTCTACAATGATGCATATTTTTCTCTATCTGAGCTGCCCAGTACTCTAAGCACTAGGCACATTTGGTTGTCAAGCACTTGAGTGGCTCGTTTGAAAGAGGAACAAAACCTAAATTGTATTTGACTTGAATTGATGTTAATTTAAGTGGCCACATGTGGTGAGCAGCTCTAATATGGGACAGCACAGAGGTCGATTTAGTCCAGGGGAAGAAGGAAGTGAGTTACCAGTCATTCCAACCGACCCTCCTCACTCTCTGTCAGATAGGAAGCCTGGGTCTCAGCTCTATCCCAGCTTCCCCCTGCAGATGAGCGCTTGGTGCTCAGCAGTCTAGCTCCCCCTCAGGCTTTGGTGGATTCGGACCTCTGAGGGTCTGCCTGCTTTCATCTCTGAGAGACTGGAACCCAGTGTGGGGCGGGGAAGAGGGATTAGCCAGAGCACCAGGCAGGAAGGCATTGCTGCATCTTGCTGGTTCCACCTCTGGAGCTCCAGAAGGGGCTGGGTGCTCTGTTCCTGCCCTTGGCCTCAGGGTTTGGGCTTCAGTCACAGCTGCTCATCAAACAGAAGGTCTGAGCAGTGAGCCTGGCGCTACATTCTGCAGACACTTGGAAATTGCAATGCAAAGGTGGAAATAATTGCATCTGCCACTCACCTGCTTGGGACCTTTATTGTCTAAATCTTAAACTGATGCCGACTATTCCCGCCTCACTCTCTACTACCCCCCACCGGCTTCATTCGAGAGCCATCAGCATTTTATTCCTTTCTAGCACATTCTTCTCCTGGTCTCCAAATCATCTGAACTAACTCTGCCTCAAAGTTTATCGTCACTATTACCCTCCCGTTATTTCAAAATGTTGAAGGAGGGGCCTCCCTGGTGGAACAGGTGAAAGGGCAGCACTGTGAAGCTCTCCTCAGCCACTGCAGCACGAGTTCAATCCCCAGCCAGGGAGGTGATGACTTACATGCAGCAGCAGTCCTCTCCTGTCTTACTGCTCCCCAGTGTATGTCAGTCAGTCTGCCTGTTCTGCTCCCCACGCTGTCTCTGATGAGTCCTTTCACCCTCGCACCTCTGGTCTATACCCCAGTTCTTGTATGCATAAGTAAATAAATCTTTTAAAAAATGTTGAAGGAGATCACAACCCACAGACATGGCCCCCTGTCTTTGTCCTGGAGGGCCCCAAAGCCCAGGGCTGCCTGGCCATGCTCAGAGCACAGCTGAGTGCCGAGCTGCTCTGCCCTCAGGGCCCCCTCCCCACCTCTTGGCCCAGATACAAAGCTGGAGGCTTGGGGCCTACTTTGATTCCTTCCCCTCTGCTTTGATTCCTTCCCCTCTGCGTGTGGCATAGTTCTTTCCCCTCTCTCTTAACTCCTCTCTGTCTCTCCTCACTGGATTTCATCCTCTATACAAGATATAAGGTTGTCTGGTCTCAAAATTTTATTTGAGCTGATGAGAGGACGTTTCCAAGAGAGAGACAGATGGAACACAGTGTGGCAGCTGTGTGGCCAGAGTGCTGGTGTGTCTACTTTGCTTGCTGCTACTTTTTCTCCCAGCCTTGAAGTCTGCCTCCCCCACCCCTGTCATAACCCTGAACTGAATCATCCTCAAGTCCTGGCTCCAGCCTCCCGGGGCCCCTGCCCCTGATCTCACTAAACCTCCCAGACATCTCAGAAAGGGCACCAGAAACCTCATTCTCCGGACACCGCTAAGGTGCCATGTCCCACGTAACATCTTCCAAAGACCCTCAGTGGTTCCCCAGCAATGACTGGACTCCGTGGTGGGCTTGGAGTGTATCACCACACAGCCCCACATCCCTACCAAGCCAGGGGCCTCACCCGCCTTTTCCCTCCAGTTCATGCGTGAGGTGGGATGGCCCTTGGAAGTCTCAGTCCTTGGGGCACCGTCAAGGTTATTCCCAGTATCCTGTGCCCAGCTCTCAGTTTCCTCATTTCCTTTCTGCTGCCCCCAAATGCCCTCCCTCTATGCCCACTGTCAGCTCCGTTCAGGTAGACAGAGCTTCTGGAAAATGCTCCTGGTATCCCTAACACCAGACAGTGGGCCTTCCCAAAGGTGTGAGAGCACCTGTGTCAGGTTCTGTAGTTTTGATTTCCTCATCTATCCCCACACCTACCCCCAGCACCCAGCATGCACTGGGCTCATTCTTATCAGCAGTTGAGTGAGATGAGGCCCAGCCTGCCCACCGGCCTGACAGAGGCTGGTCTGAAGCCAGACTGCAGATCCTGACTCAGAACTGCCAGATGAGATGACAAACGCAGGACGTACGGTTGATGTGGCTCTCAAGTGCTCTTCATGGACTGTCTGGCATTGAAAGCTATTGTTTGCCGTGTGTGGCCTCGACCCCCAGCTCTCTCCTCTCTTGAAAGATAGAGACCCAGGTGGGTCTGGCATTATCTCTTTCAAAGAGCAGATGCTCCATAAATATTTATTGGATGATTAACTCCCAGTGCTCAGCTCTGGATGAGCTGAGCTCAAGTTAAGTTTGTTGTTGTTATTCTTTGTTGTTGGCTGGTCTACAGGGGAGTGTCAAGGACGGTCTCAAGGACAACTGGTGCACACCCCTTCTCCTTACCCCACCCCTTTTATGCATCTAGGTTCAGAGATTTCAGCGCTGGGGCCAGCAAGCTGTGCCCCAGCCCTGGACTGTTCCCTTGGGACCAGCTTCCCCATCCTGGGAGCAGCCCAGGCATCTGATTCGTGGATGCTCCTTCTGTGCAGGGCTGCGCTGGTGGCTGCTCTTCCACTCTGCCACTCGCTCAGCCGGGGCCTGCCAAGTTTCCTCCTCCACACCTGATGGTGTACCTGGCCGCGTTCTCAGCCCCACTCCGATTGCTTTCTTTGGTTCCAAGACGGCTGCCTTTCCTCTTCTTGGAAGGAACAGCCGTGTGCCTGGGCCACCACCAATTTGTTACCCAATGCCTCTCTCCCCTGGCCACCTTCCTGGGTGCATCTTCCAGGGCCTGGGGCACCCTCCGTACACCATCGTTACCACTAAACCAACTCTTGGCCTCCTTGATGCTCAGTGGCCTGGGCAGGCTTTGCAGTGCTGCCGTGGATTCCTTGAGAGCAGTTTTGGGGGGCACGATAGTCTCCCACATTCCCTGTGTTCTACCACAGGACCTTGCATGTGGTGAGCTTTATTGCCTCTTTATTGATTATTCAGGAGTGGAGGCTTATTTCAGGTTTGCAAACCTTGGGCTCTCTTCCATTAGGACAATGGAGCTCGGAATTTCTTCCATTAGGATAATGTTTGCCAAGATGTATTCTGTGGGTTACAGGATATTAATAGGTCTTGTAGGATAAAGGGGGCTGAGATCAACTAAAACACCTTGCTTAGAGCCTTTACTATGTTAATGCACTCTGTGATTTTCCAAGAAGAAAGATGTGGGAGCCTAATGCCCCTCCGCCCCCCAGGTTAGGGCTTGTCCCCAGGACTTAGGATGGGAGAGGACATCTACCTGCTCAGGACAGAAGGCAACTGGTTAGGGCAAACATGAGTGAAAGATCTGCAAGTCAAGCCAACCTCAGAGATGCACCGGAAGGTCACAGGGCTCACACAGCCAACGCCTGTTGGGGTTTTTCACTAGGTGAGGGGAGCACAAGTCTCCCCCCTCCTTTATGGCCTCTCAACACCAGGATGGCTGTGGGCGCTCATCAGTAGTTTAAGCAATGAAACTTCATCAAACCACCATCTACTGACCCCCAGTGTCAGATTCTAGATACCGAAATTCTCAGCAAGCCAAGACCTAGGGAATTTTTAAGCCCAGACTTAAAAGCAAAAAAGGGGCTTTCTATGAGGCAGGCCTAGCTGTGGCCAAACAAATTTGGCTGAGAGACTGTTTTGTATTTCTTAAAACAGCTCCTGAGACTGATGGGTCTCGGAAGGCTGTTGGTATGTGCCTGGAGGCACTGCTTGTCTCTCTCCTTCAGAAGCTCCCGCCACAGGGTTGCCCGGGGCTGGCATGGTCTCTGAGTGCCTGTCCCATCCTGTGACTCTCCCAACCTTCCCTCAGCTGTTGGGACTTGCATGACCATCGTCCCCTCTGAGCAGATAACAGAAGGTGGAGAGGGCACTGGAGGGCGAGTCCTGAGACATGCATTTGAGATTCTGCTCTGCCAGGTGCTATTTATGGGACATCTGTCTCTGAAATTGGAATATCTATTTCACAAGGTTGCCGACAAGAAGAAATGAAATGTGTGCCAGAGAAGTACAGCAGACCTGTGACTCCAGTACATAGGTATTGGCTCTGTGGCCTCCCTAAAGAATAGCTGTGGTGGCCCTCCCTGGTGGCGCAGAGGGTTAAAGCCAGCACTGCAAGCTGGCTGCAGCCTTCAGTGCGAGTTTGATCTCTGGCCAGGGAGCTGACCCACATGGTGCAGCAGACCTCTCCTGCCCCGCCCGCTGCTCCCCTCAGCAGTGTACTTCATCAATCTGCCTGTTCTGCTCCCCACTCTGTCTCTGGTGAATCCTCTCACTGCCCCTGCACCTCTGGCCTGTACTCCAGTTCTGTATGCATAAATAAATAAGTCTTAAAAAAAAAAAAAAAGATTGGCTATGGTTCCCTGGGAGATTCCTGGGGCCACACACAGCCCTTGATATTTTCTGTAGGATAATTAGTGTCATCCTCATGATAGTCTTGTAGGATTGGTTATTCTAAAGATTTATTTGTATGTATTTATGCATACTGGGGTCAAGGTCAGAGAGAGGTATGAGGGGGAGAGAGGATTCACCAGAGACAGAGTGGGAAGCAGAACAGGCAGATCTATTGAAATACACAGCTGAGGGGAGCAGCAGGCCTGGCAGGAGAGGTCTACTGTGCCATACGTGGGTCACCTCCCAGGCCGGGGATAGAACTCATGAACTCACGCTACCGTGGCTGTCCCTAGCTTGAGACTTAACCCCTGTGCCACTAGGGAGGCCCAGATTGGTTACTCTGATTCCCATTTTTAGATGAGGAAACTGAGAAACAAAGTTTTGAGATTTACTTAAGTTTCCATACCTAGAGTGACCAAAACTTGAACTCAACCCAATCCGAAGCCCACATTCTTTCTTTTTTTAAATGTTAGGAGTTCAAATGAAGATTCTAGTTCTAAACAAATTAAACAACAGAACCTACTGCCTATGCAAAAACAAAGTCAACAAAGATAACACATTCTAGGCAGTTCTAATTAATGAAGATTAACAGAATTCATGGTAATCTTTAAAATTAAAAACAGTAAATTGGTGTTAAAAGAAGTGTATCTTAAATCAAAAAAGATAAACAAGCTCATGCCTTTTGCAGCAACATGGATGGAGCTGGAAGGGATCATGCTTAGTGAAATAAGCCAGAAAGAAAAAGAAAAATACCGGATGGTTTCACTCATAGCAGGAGCTTAAGGGACTGGGGTGGGGGGAATAATGATAATAACAACTATATACCAGAGACTTTTTATGGGGGTGGAATGGGGAATGGGATCAAAAATGGGGGGCAGGGTGGGGAGGACGTGCACTAGACTATGGTGATGGCACACGGTGATTTGGTGATGGGAAGCCCACGGGGATTACAACTGAGATGGAAAAAGGCACAAAATGATGTAAAGATAAACTACTATATTATTTAAAAAGAGAGAGAGAGAGAGAAGTGCAGCTTAGTTCTTGGTGTAGCAAGCCTTTTTTCTCTCTGTCTCCCATTTCCCTCCTCTGGAAAACAGGGGAAATTGCCACTATTTCTCAAGGCTATTGCAGGAAGTAAATTGACCTAGAATATGCCGAAAGCAGCTACAGCAGAGTCTGGCTCTTGGCCGACATGCCGTAAGTGGAACTAAATGAGATTCTTTGTAGCTTATAATCCAGCTATGACATGCTGGAGATAGACCGATTTTTAACAATGAACATAATAAGGGTGACTACATCAGTGCTCGTTTTTATAACTGTTTTAACCCTTGGGTAAGATGAAGTGATGGCAAAGCAGGAGTCGGCCCCATCCCCGGGGTTCGGGGCCTCACAGCCAGGTCACATCCACTCCCCAGCTGGGGGCCCTTGGAATAGTGACTCAGCCTGTGCACACTGGTTTCCTCATGTGGAAAATGATAGGGTGTTTGTGAAGATTAAAAGAATGAATACACAAAAGCGCTTAGAACATTGACTGGCACAGGCTAAGAGCCAGATAGGCACCCCGCTCCCCTGACAAGTTTTCCATCACCCCTCAGAACCCTGGCTTTTCTCATAAATGCCTGAGGTTTGGTGAACTTCGTGTTTTGGGGGGATGGATTGACTGATTGGCTGATTGACTGGTTGATGTGTACACGATTTACCCCTCTTAAGTTATTTGAGAGCAGAGTGTTGATGCAGCCTCACAGCGAAGCAAGCTCTTGGTAGCTGTTTGTGGAATCATTGAAGACACCAGTGAATAAGAACACAGCCTTGGGGCCCAGACCCGAGGGATTGCGAGCTTCCCCATCCATACAGCTCCCAGCTGGACCCCTTCCCCAGGCCAGCGCCCCTGGGTCTCTGATTCTCTTCTCTTGCCCTGACTACAGTGGTCCCAGGAAGAAGACCTGAGCTCCAAAGAGGGTGATGGAGACCAGACAGGCTCATCAACCTGCCCCCCCCCAATTCTTTGGCCAGTAGCCAGCATGGAAGGCCACAGATCCACTTCAACAGGTAAAGGTTCAAAAGCTCTTTGTGATGTGAGAACATGCTCTCCCCTCACTCACCGTCTGAAAGTCCACTACTCATCTGGGCCACTCCTAGAGGGAATGAGCACCCCAAGTCATTCCCCACAAGGCTCCCTGCAGCTCAGGGGAAGAAGAGTGAGCAAGGCCCCAGGGACCAGGATGAGGTGGAGGAATAGAGACATATCTCTGGGGCCTGGAAATGAGGCTTGTTCCCTCCCCTTTCCAGGGTCCTGGGAGTCAGGGTCTAGTTCACAGGATGACATAGGGGAGGAGCCCCAGAGAGCCTCGGGATCCAGCCCTCCCAGGGACTGACCAGAGGTAGCAGACCATTGCTGCTCTCATGTCTGCCCCAGCTCAGCCTTCATTCCTGCCTCCCACCTGCTTCCCAGCCTCCTTCCACTGATGCGCAACATAGGCACCTTCCTGGGTGGGGGATGTGGGTGGTGGGGGGCTGGGGTTGGTGGTACTGCCCCAGCTTGGGCTTCGGAAACAATCGAACTTGATTTCAAATGTGAACTCTGCCAATCACTATCCGTGTGCTGCCGGCCAATTTCTCTAACCTCTCTGGGCTTCAACTTCCAATATTACTAATGGTACTATTACAGTATTACTGATTTCACACCACAGTTGAAACTGACGCGATCTAATTACATTAAGTCTTCACTGAAAACAGTGTTCAGCAAATTGTTGTTGGGGAAAACAGTTCCAGGTCTGGGCATACTGTGCAGTCCTTGTCTCCTGTTACCACGTGACCGACAGTCAGTCAGAAGCACAAGGAGGTGGGGGGGGAGGTGGAAAACAGGAGAGAAGTCCAGCCTGTTGTCTGGGTGACTGGTGGGGGGCCAGGCAGAGCTTCCAGCCAGGGGTCTTGGGGTCTGTGCATACCTGTTAGGGGAGCCTGGGAGCCTTGGGTCTGTGCATACCTGTTAGGGGAGGGCGTTTGCCACCCCCCTCCAGGAGAGCCCCCCTCCTGCTGAACCCGACCCCTCTGATCAGCTGTCTCCCTCCCTGCCACCCCCACGCATCGGCTGCCTTTCTCCAGAACAGAACGTGGGGTCTGGATAGTCAGGTCGGATGTTTCTTTGGGGAACGAAGCACAAGAAACCCGGCAGACTGCCAGCAGTCACAATCGATAATAGCGACTTTTGAGGGCTGATTCTTAGCCTGGCACGTGGCCATTACTTCGTTTCATTGTCATAATCAGAAAGAAAGGTGCTGTCATCACCCCCATTTTAGAGACGAAGAAACTGAGGCAGACTGAGAGAGACAAAAACTTACCCAAGGTTACGTAATAAGGAAGTGGAGGTATGAGGTCAGGGGAGTCTAACTCCCCAACTCACCTGCCCTGAGTCTGAGTCCAGTGGTTTACTGCCTTGACTTTCATTTATGATGCTCAAAACAACCTTATTGGGGATATTCATTCCCCTTAACTAGTAAGACACAAAGCTAGAGGTGATAAGTGACTTGTCACACAGCTGTGACCAAAGAAAGGTCACGCAGCTGTGACCAAAGAAAATGGGCCCAACCAAGCCTGTCAAGGCTGTTCCTCTGGAGGCTGCTTGCAAGGAAGGCTAATGGTTTCTTTCCTGGTCAGATCAGTCCAGGCTTTCCCACACTAAGAAGTGAATGGACAGGACAGCAGTGAGGGCCTGGAGGTGGCTCCTGGCACTGCCTTGGCCTCTGTCCATCCGACAGTGCCTCTTTGGGCAGCTCAGCCTCCCCAGGCCTCATCTTTAGTTGTGGGGTTCAGCTGGAGGTCCTCTCTGCCCCCTCCCAACCTCCAGCAGAAGCGGGCAAGGGACCTGCTGGCTCAGCGCCACAAGACCAAGGTGTATGCCCGCAGCGTCTGCTCCTGCTCCTGATCTTGGATCAGTTGCTGGGCCGCTGCGTTACTCTGGAGTGTTTTTCTTCACAGTTCGATAAATATTTCATCAGCAGTGACTCAAAAAACCACCCTCCCCCCATGCCATCCCAGACAGCTCCTACCCAGAAACTGTCACTGCTTTTTGACATATTCAGTCACTTTTCCTCTCCATCTTCTCACCCGCCTCTGGCTTTTCTCACATGAAAGAGCTGGTTGAGAGGTACCATGCCCCGTATTAACGGGGAGAACTTAGAAGGAAGGAAGGAGACCGACCCACAGGTGGAGAAGGGCCAGTGAGGTTGGCGCTCACCACCTGGATAAACAGAAAGAGGGTGGATATGGCGCCCTTATCGGCAGGCTGCCTCCTGGGAGAGATGCTCTTCACTGATTCGACCAGGAAACCATTCTGGAATCTGGGCCTCAGAACTGCTCTCAGCAGGGCCTTGTGCTGGGGCTGAGAAAGGGCAAGGGACGCTGCCTCACCCACCCTAACACCCCTCCCGAGTTTTTGGCTCTCAGTGCCTCAGTTTCTTTGTCTCTAAAATGGGGATGATTATGACAATGAAATGAAGTAATGGAGAAGACAGTTAGGGAGGGAGCTGTGAGTGGGCCTGAGACAAAGTCTGCAGTGACCCCCCACTGTGCCTGGGGGTGGTGGTGCCCCTGACACTCTCAGGGAAGGAGGGTCAACTAGGAGAGCCCATTCTTCAGCTTCTCTGAAGAATGGAACTAGCTCCACACTCTCTCAGCAACCCCGGGCCATTATGAAAGGAAATGTAGCTTCCTCCTTTCTCCTCCATTTCTCCTTGAACATATACACTCTTTCTCCTCTCATTGTTGGGAGGCCATGTCTTGAGGAAGAGGGGAGGAGACTCCGACCCCAAGGCTCAGTGGGCATCTCTGAGGAAGCAGTGATGGGAGACAGCCTGGGTGAGCGCAGAGAGGAGCCTGAGGAGCTAAGGGAATGGGGCTCTGTGCTCGGGATGGAGCATGCATGTGCTTCAGCTGGATGTGAGGGAGGCTGTGAGGGTTAGGCCAGGGGGGGAGGCTGTGAGGGAGGCTGTGGGGGTAAGGCCAGGAGGGGAGGCTGTGAGGGAGGCTGTGGGGGTTAG
>NW_004567127.1:8519650-8540317 GCF_000260355.1 Condylura cristata
AGGCCAGGAGGGGAGGCTGTGAGGGAGGCTGTGGGGGTTAGGCCAGGAGGGGAGGCTGTGAGGGAGGCTGTGGGGTAAGGCCAGGAGGGGACGCTGGTGCCAGGGGCACACAAGCAGGGATGTGTGAGGCTCTGAGCCTCAGGTCAAAGCAGATGAAGCACAACTCCTCCATTTCCCATTGGCCTTTTGCTATTTAATTGAGGAATTCCTGGCCATGGGGCAACTCAGATAATTTCTCTGGCTCACAGTGGCAATTTCTCTGGCTCACAGTGGCAAAAACTTAATTGCCTTAAGGTCCTACTGGTGTTTTTCCCTCTGAATTCCCTCCCATGGCCCTGCTTTACCCTGCCATTGAGCTGTGTCTTGTTTTCTCTGTACCTGGTGTTCCAGGGACCCCCAGAAATGCACACCCCTCAGGCCAGACCTAGCAAAATTGATTCCTGGGCTGTGACTTGAGCACCAAGGCTGCCTCTTGTGTACCCGCAACACAAATTCTCAGACAGTGTCCAAATGGCACCAAAATGGAGAGCATTAATGGAAATGCCTCAGAAAAATGTGCAGGGCCCTCTTTAGGCTTCGGAATTAAAATGCAGACTCAAGGGAGGGTAAAAATCTTGCCAATTTAGGATGAATCTGTTTATCAGGTAGTTTTCATCCTCTAAGAGAGACTGATCTGACAGAACCTGTACTGCCTGGAACTGCTCCAACAATGAAACCTTAATTTCAACAAAGGATGTAAATCTCCATCCTTTCAGCTTTTCCCTAAACCTGATGCTCGGGGTGGTCACACACACACCCTCCCCCTGAGTCTGTCAGCCCCTAAGCTCAACCTCTTTTCTTCACTAGGTCTCTACTCCCTGGCTGACTCTTGTGCTCTGCCCCTGGGTTATGTTTCAAGGGTTTGTTGCACCAAAGTGCCATAAGCCAGAGAGCTTAAAACAATGGCAAATATATTGTCTCACAGATCTGGAAGCCAGAACTCCAAAATGAAGGTGTTGGCAGTAAGACTCCCTGAGGCCCTGGGGAGATCATTCCTTGCCTCTTCCAGCTCCTGGTGACCCCTGGAGTCCTGGCAGGTGACAACACAACTCCAGACAACCTCTGTCATCACACCGCCCTCCTCCATTCACATCTGTTCCTTTTCTGCCTCCATATGA
Organism: Condylura cristata; assembly: GCF_000260355.1. Taxonomy (NCBI): domain Eukaryota; kingdom Metazoa; phylum Chordata; class Mammalia; order Eulipotyphla; family Talpidae; genus Condylura; species Condylura cristata. The sequence goes on from NW_004567127.1 coordinate 8,520,808, forward strand.
CACCAGTCATTGTATTCAGGACCTAGCCTAACCCGGTACAATCTCATCTCAATTCTTACCTTAATTATTTATGCAAAGAACCCATTTCCAAACAAAGTTACATTTTATGGTTCTGGGTACACAGGAGTTTTGGGAGGACACTCCTCACACCTCTGTAGAACCTCCCAAGCCTTTCTCCTTGGCCTGTGCTTGTCTTCCAAAGCCCCAACTTTGGCTCATGATCGTAGCCAGCATCTTTCCCCTTTGACCTCAAGGCTGCTGAACGCAGCTTTTAGCTCCTTCTACTCTGTATTGCTCTCTGGAGGTTCCTCAGCCAAGAGAGGTTCTTCCCCACCCCTGCCTCTTCTCCCTCCCTCCCCAGGAACCAGGCATCATTAAGGTAATGGAGGTCAGTGGGCTCCCTGGACTCTGGACCCTAGGGCCCTGCAAATGTGTCTACCTTTCCACCTTCCCACGTAAGGCCACAGATATTCCTCCTCTTCTTGGAGGATAGTTAGACCCTCACCACACTTGCCTGTCTCCAGTGAATTAATCTGACTGCATTTTTCTGCTTCTACATTCATCCCATTCTTAAGTTACTCTTCTCATACTGCTCTGCTGCTTAAACTCCATCTATTCATCCATCCATCCACCTACCCATCCACCCCTCCACCCACCCCTCCACCCACCCATCCATCCATCCATCCCCTATTTATCAGTCACACATAATGCTTGTGTGACAGAATTATGCTCGCTCCTGCCTATTACATGGACATCATATCCTACCACCAGAGAGATCACTGCCTTTCAGAGCCTACAGTTTTCCTTTGGCTGTACCAAAGGCTAAAGTTTATATTCTTTAGGTTGCAGGTAACTGCCTAACCTGCCTTTGAGCTCTGTCTCGCACAGCCCCCATTTCTAGCCAGGCTCACACAGGTCCGCGCCTTTGTCATTTTCCTCTGGTTGAAATGCACCTGCTTCCTCTTTGCAGGGAAAACTCGTTATCCTCAAACACTAGGTTCTACTATCCTGCCTCTTCTGAGACTTCCTCAGCAATCTTGTCCCAGACCCCGTCTTTTTTGCCATGCAATTATTGCATGAATCATACCGCCTTGTGATGATTTGTTTACATGTCTGTCTCTTTTTTCCTTTGAAATCAAGTGCAGAATTGTGTCCCTTTTTGTATCCTGTGTCTGGAATATGTAGACGTTTAATAAATGTTTAAATGCTTAATTAAGGAGGTAGTGAAGGACTTCCTTCAGCTGAGCTCAACCTGCCTAGAGGAGTTAGAACTTGCCCGCCTTCTGCTCCCCTGGTTCTGACTCACTGCTGTGTTGTGTTACTCCTTGCCAAGGACTGTGAAATGGGCTAATGGAGATCTTAGTGGTTCGACTGTGCACCCCCCCATTCATCTCTGAAATCCTAACTATGACCTTGTTGGAATTAAGGTAACTGCAGATGTAGTCAGTTAAAGCGAGGCCCTAGGGGAGCACAGTGGGCCCCCACACAATGCCACTGGTGTCTTTACAAAGGAGGGTACAGGCACATAGACTCACACAGAGAGCGAGACAAAGGCAACGATCAGGGTGTGCTCCACCATGAAACACCAAAGGTTGTCAAACCTTGAACCAAAGTGACTCATTATTTCAACAACAAAACAGTTCCTCCCGAAAGAAATGCTAGAAACAGGGAAAACTGCAAAGTGACTTCATAGCAAGACGCACTTGTACTTCCCAAATCCGAGGGGTTTAAGGACCCCCTCTGTGGCGTGCCCTCCTGCTCTCTTACCCTGAAGGATAATGACATCACTCCTGAGGGAGATAGTTGCAAGGGCAATGTGAGGGAGACAGGTGCCCACCTGCTGAGTTATATGCGACCGACCGACTGCACACTCTTTCTAGCTAACCTCACTGAAATCCGGTTTGTGTGTTTCAGCGTTCCATACCAACAAACCACTCAAAGCTAGCAGAGTGAGATCTAGAACAGATTCTTCCTCATGCCTCTCAGAAGGAATTAACTGTGCGATGTCCTGACCCCAGCCTTGTAGCCTTGAGACCTGTGGAGCCATAGATTTCTATTTCGGCGCATGTCATTTTATTAGGACAGCCCTAGGAAACGCAGAGGGCAGAGCTGCAAGTGCTTAGAGAAAGTGTCAGCTTTCATTTCCATAACAAAGCCCTCATCTTTCATACTCATGTCCCGTGTGAACCACTGTGGAAAGTGCCTTCATAGCAAGGCCTACATGTTCTTCCCAAATTTGAGGTTAAGGAACCCCTTCTTTGGCTTGTCAGGCTTTCCTACTCTCTTCCCCCAAAGGAAGGCAGAACCACCCAGGGACCACTGTGGGGGGACCTCTGTTGTTACCCCACCTTGAGGATCAGGAAAACAAAGCTCATGAGAAGCAAAGTAATTTGGCTTATGGTGTGTCCTGTTTTTTTCGAGGACTGAAGCAGACTTAAATTTGGGTCTCTTTCCATGACATCAAGCTGCCTGCAGGCAGTTTGAAAAGTCTAAAATATTGTGCAGCCTGTGATGCTATTACCATTATTCATGAATACCCTTGTGGGGTTCATCTTCACCAAGAGTGCCCCCTCGGTGACTCTGCTTTTTTAAGGCCCCAAAGACCCAGCAACTGTTAGATCATCTGACATCCTGGGACCATAGGGCGCCCACTTGCCCCAAGTGGAGGGCCCAGGGAGAGGGGCTGATCCCTGGCTCCTGCACGGTCCTCCATTACACCTGACTACACAGAGCTACCCCCAAGGGTGACATTTCTCCCTCCTCCAGAAGGAGACCCAGAGACCAGCCCAGGCCTACTTTTAGGCATAAAGGTCACATTTCATCCGGAAACACCCAGCACCCCCCATTCCCTTGGGCCCAGAAACCCTTTCCCAGAGACCTCTCCTTTTTTTTTTTTTAAATCATTTCTTTTTTAAAAAATTTTTTTATAACAGTTTATTTTTACATCATTTTGTACATTTTTTTCCCCATCTCAATTGTAATCCCCGCGGGTTTCCCATCACCAAGTCACCCGTGTGCCATCACCATAATCCCGTGCACTTCCCCTCCACCCCCCACCCCGCTTTTGATCCCATTCCCCACTCCACCCCCACAAAATGCAGAGACCTCTCCTTTTTAAAGCTGCCATCACCAGTTCTCAGCCTGGACTCTCCTGCGCCCCCTACTGGCTTCAGAAGGAGGCTGCCCCGTTGCTCATTTCCCTTGGCCCTGAGGACAGGCACACAGACCGAGGGTGTTACTGAGGATCTCTGCAGGAATAGAGAGAGGTTATAAAAGGAACAGCCGCGGGGAGATCTCAAAGCTTCAGAAATGCCCTGACTCTCTGTGGGCCCCTGACTTTTGTGCTGCATTGACAACAGCAATCCTCTTACTTAGAATCTTGATTTTGTTCCTTAGAGGGTCCCATCAACCCATGTTTTTGTGAAGACAGGATGAATATGCCACCAAGGAAGACCACTAACTGCCAGCCTGGGCTGCTTTTTCTGGGGCTTTCCAAATTGGGGGACACTCTGGAATTTTCCAAATATTACTTGGGGGCCCTGTGATTCTCCAGAATGGGAGAGTTTCAACTTTTTAATGTCAGTCTGGTGAGGCTTTTGATCCTTTTCAGGAAGAGGGCTCTAATTTTGAAAACACAATCCATACAATTATAGAGGAAATCAATTCTCCTGACAAAGACATCAAATTTAACTTTTAAATTTAAAAATCAAATTTTAATTTTTGGGATGTAATTATACGTGTTTCATTACTGTTACATTAAATAGCTAGATCTAACCACAACTCTAATAACTATTGTAATTTGAAGGAGTAGTGAAGTATATGATTTTTCAAGATATCTAAAACAACTGTGCTATGAAATGTGCTATGAAAATACCTAGGATTTCTACTGGTGATTAAAATCACAGGTATTGTTGTTGCTTCTCTTACTTGTTACCTATATTCATAGTTGAATTAAATGCTAAATTTTAGTGAATGCTTAGTGAAAATAAAGATGTGATCTTTTTTAACCCATTCAAGTTCATAGACCAGGTAATAAGCTCCAGCCCTAAATCTGTGCTTCTCAAACTCCCCTGTGCCTGTGAGTCACCTGAGAGTGCCTTCAAACACAGATTCTGGGGTCCTCCCTGGTGGCGCAATGGGTTAAAGCACAGCACTAAGAAGCTAAAGCCACTTCCGCATGAGTTCGATCTCTGCCAGCCCCAGAGGTGACCACATGGCCGGCAGACCTCTCCTGGCCCGCCCACTGCTCCCCTCAGCAGTGTACCTTGTCAATCTGCCTGTTCTGCTCCCCACTCTGTCTCTGGTGAATTCTTTCACCGCCCCTGCCCCTCTGGCCTGTACCCCAGTTCTGTATGCATAAATAAACAAATCTTTAAAAAAAACACAGATTCTGCTTCAGTAGGTTGGGGTAGGCCAGAGACTCTGCATCCTTTGCCATCTCCCTGATGCCAGGGTGATGGCCCCTGGGGCAGGGAGGAGCTGCTGGTGGTCACCACCCAGAGTCACTATCAGGAATCTGAGCACCAATGTGTCATGTGCCCTGGGCTCAGGGTAGGAGGAGCTGGGCAGGTCCTGAAGCACATCAGGGGACTGTTGCCTCATGGAAGCCTTTCCCGGACTGCAGTCACTGCCTTTCCCGGTCCCAGCTTATCTCTTGAAGAGAAGGCAGAGGACACTCTGTCTGGCAAAGCTTCAGGGACCTCCAGTCTTTCCAATGCTCCAGTTCAAGGCTAAATATAAGACCTTCCCTTTGCCTGACAGAAACCAGCTGGGCCAATATGATAAGGAATAACGAATGAAAAATAAAACAAACAGTAAAATAGTACCGTGGGACACAGGCCATGACCTCAAGGCAGCCTGCCCTCTCAGCGACGGGCTTCAGTGCCAGGTTGCTGCCCTCACTCAGCCTCCACCCATAGGTGAAGCAGCGCAGGAGATGCCCAGTATTTAGGATTTGCCCAAAGTGACACAGGTAGCAAGGGACTTCGGAGACCCGGGTGTACCTAAGACAGCATGAAAATCCCATCTGAGGTCGGGCAGCTTGACTGAGCGTCTATCAAAGGACTTTATGTGCCTGGGAAGTGGCAGAAAGATATTCCCAGAACCTAGAGCTTAAGTTACTTTCAAGACAGTGAAACAGCTGAAAATTACCAAAAATGGATACATTTAGCCATTTATAGAAAAGATCCACTCTAAGTGATGTCTTGTAAAGACATAATGAGGAGGTTGGGAACTACCCAAATCCAAAAAGAGGTGACTCGCACTGAAATGCAGCTAGAGACCAACAGTCCAACAGCCCAACTGCCCAATCAATAGTTCTCCAGCGGCTGAAGAAGGGGTGGGGTCACTGAAGGTCTGTGGTTGGCCCAGTGTCCAGAAAAAGGACTGTCAAAGTCAAAGACTGAGAGGTCACCCAGACCCCCGGAGCGGCACAAAGGTCTGGTGGTATCCAGATGAGCGGCTCAACTGGCGTTAAGATGCTACCCCCAGCTTGTGCTCTCGGCCCCAGGTAGCTGCTCAGATAAGGATCAAAGACACTGAGCAAACTGTGACCACTGATGAAAAGGGCAGCAGGACTCACTGGTACTTTCCTGCTACTTCCCCGGGCCCAACAGAGCGGGATGTATAAAAGACCTCCAGCCTGTACACTGGGCGACTCCCCAGGCCCCTGCTGGGGACCTTGCCGGGGTGTGTGTGTGCTAGAAAGCCTTCTGTCTCCTTGCCTTATTCTATCCGCCGGACCTTATAAAGACCACTCTGCAGTCTCCAAGTCTGCCTGCAAGGGACACTTTGGTGCAGGAGACAGACGCTGCTGTGCGTCACATAGGCACATCACCCTTTTCTGAGGCCTCGACAGCGTGACCTTTGCTCTATTCTTACCAAGCAGCCTTCTGATGTCTCTTTTCTGGGTTAGCTTGGAAACACAAAGGGGGCGCCTGGTAGGAATTGTCACCCCATGTCTACACTGGGTTCCTCCCTGTCTTAGGGGTTCAGTGATAGTGGGTCCGTCCCTCTTGATCTCTGTCTCCAGTTTTGTACTTGGCCTCAGGTTTATCAGCAGCTTATATATTCAGCGATTCTAAGCTAAAACCTCTTGAGTCTAAACAGCCATGAATCTGCTTAGAAATCAGTTCTGGAACTGCAAAGCAGAGAAGGGCCGTTCCCTGGTCACAGAGAGTCCAGTGAAGGTGCCTCTGTTCTGGGACAACCCAGGACAAATGTCAATGAAGGCGGGTGGAGAAATCCTGGAATGAGTGATTTCTAAGTCCCCTTCAAGCTACAAGAACATACACCCTGCAGTCTGCTCCTGGACTTTATCCAAAGAAGGTGAAACACGGATGCAAAAGAACATGTACACTCCCGTGTTCACTGACACAGGATCTCTGCAGCGGGATCCTCACCCTTCTGCCTCTGCCACACGCCTGCAGAACTGAGTGAGGTTCGCAGTCACTTCAGTGAGGTACTCCCCAGCTGTGGTGCAGGGCTCCCCCAGCCACACAAGAACCAAAAGCTAGCACCCCAGTACCCCAAAGCAGAGAGAAATGAAGAAAAGCTCTAACCTTTTTTCCTCTACTCTTGGTCAGTGTGAATCCCTTTTAGTCCCCCTAAGAGGAGAGGGAATGGGGGTAACAGGTGGAGTGGGGCGTGGGGGGGTAGGAGGGTGTGTATGCTGGAGGCTTTCTCCCAGAGGGAGTAGTCACCTGGGTGGGGCAGGGTCTGTGGCACCTCTGGAGGGATGGCAGTGTCCCTTTATCTCTTTCTCCCCTCGAGGGTGGAGGAGTGATTGTGATAATTTACCATTTTATGTGGGCAGATGGCTTAATTGAGCTAAATCGAAAGTTCTGAGCGTGTGAATGACAGGGGGTGGGGCTCTGGGAGCCACCTGCCAGATGTGTCTTTGTCCTCTGCCAAGTCTCCTGGACTGGCCTAGACCAGCTGGGGAGTTCATTCTCCTGGTTTCAGAAGCTGGTTCCTCCTGCAGCCTATGTCAGAGCAGCTGGCCAAGCTCTGGTCATACTTGAAGAAAGGCCTCGGTTTGGGGGCAGCCTGCAGGTCTCAGGGCAGCAGCAGCATCAGAAACCCGCATTGCTGGACCCCTCCACCCGCCATAGAGTGGTTGGGCTCTGGGTGTTAAGTCACCTGGAGATGGAAGCAGAAAGATACGCTGCTTGGTCAGTTTTCTTTCTTCAGGTAAAATGGAGAAGCACTGACCTTGGCCCTCAAGTAGGTGTTGGGAGTGACCAAGTGCGGAGATTTACTGAGGGACTGGATAAGGGCAGTAATAAATTAGGCCTTGCATCCAGGGGTGATAAAGCGGTAATAAACTGGGCCTTGCATCCAATTAACAGGGCTTTGAGTCTGGGGTGGGACTAGATGAAGGTGATAACAAACTGGGCCTTACATCAAGGGACAGAGTGATGAGTCACCCTTTTGGAATCTGAGTTTAGAATCTGTATAGGAGACCCTTCCCCCCTATAGGGCTGGCAGTAGCTGTGGACCCAACCCTAGGGGCTCCGTCTCAGCTGCTGTCCGGGAGCAATAAACTCTGCTTGCTCAGCCTTTCTGCCTCCCGCCTTCCTTTCTGCTGCCGGTCACAGAAGCCGGACAAAACAGTAGGTAGCTGTGAAGTATGGCGTCCCAAGGAATGCAGAATCCCACTTACGTCTGGAAGTTTCTGAGTAAAATAAATGTTACAACCAAGCCAAGTTTCACTGAGCTAACAAAGCAGGACACATGAACCCAAAAGGAACAAACAAAAAAGTTTAACGCATAATACCAATGGTGGGAAGGAATTTGGGCGGCGTCTGGGTAAGATGTAAACTCCTCAGTATCATTAATATTAATGAGGAAAGGGGGAGGGACTAGAGCACAAAGATGCACTTTGTCTTGCCTGCCTGCTGAACACCCCATCACTTCCCCTGGCTGCTGGTCTGAATCCATTCTTGGAATTGGGTAGGGGAGTGCTTTTCTCGCAAGGTCAGATCCTTGCCCTCAGGGAGTTCATAGTCTAGGGCCTTTACAGGCAGGGGCAGGAGCTTCTGCTCATCCTAAATGTTCTAGACAAGCAAACGGAAGCCCGGACGAGAACACAGCTGCTTACCAAGTACAGCAGAAGAGGAGAAGAGGTGTGAGAAGCCTGTCCCCTCTTCCTTGTCCTTCCTCCTTAGTCTCCTTCTTCAATGTGTGGGGTTCCTGCCCAAAAGCCTAGCCTCACTCACCTCTCTGATTATGTCTGAAGGGGGCAGGGGGCCCCCCTTCAGGCATTGTGTTTCCAGGTAGCACCCCTTCCCAGCTGGTGGCTTTACAGCCTTCCAGTATTTGGGAACAGGCCCCAGGGGCCAGCATGCTTCATTTCCTGGGTGAATTCTATTTCCACAGCTCATTAACCTATCCTGTCTGCAGTTGGTAAGCCTGGGGGCAGAAACCAGCAACAAGCCACCCTCCTTTCAATCCCATCCTCACTTTCTAAACACCTTAAAATGATTGTTTTGGCCCAGAGCCAGGGAAGTGATGAAGTTTTCCAAACCGCAAGGCAATGTTTCTTGGCTCATTAGCTTCATTATTTTGCCAACCAGAAACCCCCTCACCACCCCCACGGGGACCTGAGTCTGCCTCCTCAGAATCTAATGCCCGGGGAGGATCTGAGGATACTTGGGCATGGATGCTTTCTTAGGGACCTGTCCTCAGCATTGCACCGCTTGCACCAAGGAGGACCCCAGCAGAAGCTAAGCTGGGTCACTAGGCAGCTTGACACAGTAAGTCAGGGGCCTGGGGGTGGAGTTGGGAGACAAGTTTCCTTATTGAATGATGGTCAGTAGGGCAGGAGATGGTGGGGGCGTGGCCCAGAGCACTGGCCAAGGGATGGTGGGGCAGCAAGCCAGGGAATGCTGAATAGATTTGCTACAGAAAATAGAGAATGTTCAATTAAATTTGCATTTCAGTTAAACAACACATACTTTCTTAGTATAAGTATGTCCCAAGTAGTTCAGGGGATATACTTACACTAAAAAAATTGCTTGTCATGATATACATTTTAAAGTTAATTAGCAATCCTGTATTTTTATTTGCTACATCTCGCTGCTCTGATAGAGGGGGAGACAACCAGGGGACAGTGAGCAAGATAAGGGAGGACTGTTGTCCAGGGGTGTTGGGACAATCCCCAGGGGATCATGGGGCAATAGAACTGTACCCCACCCTGGGCCTCTAAGTCATCCCCACATGCAAGGGGTTCCCCAGGGCCCCTTTCCAACCCATGCTAACTCCATGGGATTTTTTTCTGCCTTCCCTAATATCTCAAGGCCTCAGCTTACTACTCCCTCCATGTTCAAACCTGAGAGATAGAACCTGTCCTCTCCCACCTGCCAGTCACCAAGCATGAGCACCCAGACTCTGCATGAAGGGCTTGTGAGTACCAGCTTTGGAAGCACACTGGCCTGGGTATAAATACAGGGTGAGCCACTCACCAGCTGGGCATCCAGCTGGTTAATTAAGCACACTGAGCCTTGGTTTCCAAGAAATGGGGGTAAAAAGAAAACCAGCCTAGTGTGATTATCTAGTGGGTTGTTTATAAAGCTGTTAAAAGATAGCACTCAATAAAAGATGGCTTAAAAATAGTTAAAACCATTTCATCACCACAGGAAACCAGAAAAAGGATTAAAAAAAAAAAGTGGGAAAGTTACACAGGTACCTTTAGTTTAGAAAGAATGGAAACTATGTTGTACCTGAGAGTTGAGCTCACTACCTCTTCCTCCTTTAGAATCGTCCTTCCTAGGACCACACTATCCAACATTAGATGCATTAGATGAGCTATGGATTATTCAATTCAATTCCTAAAGCTGAGCAGTGAGGACCACGGAGAGACCACAGCTGGGAGGGTCTACATTCTTTTATCAGCCTTATGAAGCCTCTCTGACTTACACTGCAGATAGACTAGTACATGAAAGGGAGCTTGCGGGCCCTTCCTGGTGGCGCAACTGATTAAAGCACAGCACTATGGAGCTATCTGCAACCACTTCAGCATGATTTTGATCCCTGGCCAAGGTGGTGACCCACATGGTGCAGCAGACCTCTCCTGATCTGCCCGCTGCTCCCCTCAACAGTGTATTTCAGCCTGTCTGCCTTCTCTGCTCCCCCACTCTGTCTCTGGTGAAGCTTCTCACCCCCTGTACCTCTGGCCTGTACCCCAGCTCTGTAAGCATAAATAAATAAATCTTTAAGAAAGAAAAAAAAAGAAAGGGTGTCTTGGAGCTAATGCAACTTACAGTCTAGTTGAGGGTCTCATTTTATTGTTTCTCCCAACTGCTGCCATATTTACTGGCATGGTTCAGAGACTAGGGGGCAGTTGGTTAAAATTAGAATGTCATCTCTGGTCAGTTGGAAGCTGCTATGCTGTATGTAGTCCTGCTACAGTCCACTGGGAAAGCTTTGTGAATGATTAGTGATATCTTCCAGGAGTGCAAGAGGGAGACATAGTCCTATATATGCCACTGATATTCACACTGAGCAACTCCTTGAATTCTAAATCCTGCAAGAACAGCTTATGGCTTTGATCTTTTTACTCTCTTTCGAGTCCTTTATCCACAGTGTCTCCCAGCTCAAGAGAAGGTGAGTTTTCAGAGTTGTCAGACCTAAGTCCCAGAGGAGGAAAGAAATGGCCATGAGATTGTGGGGTAAGAGTGTGTCCCTGGGCACCCGGTAGGTAGCGATGACAGATGGGACAGATAACGAGCACGATCTGGCACTGAGAAAAGTCCAGTGACGAGTCAAAACCCTCGTTGATGATGTGGTTGCACCATCCCAGGATCTGGCTCTGCCACATTAAGTGTCTTTAACTGGGACTGTCTCCATTGGTGGTGACCATTCTGGGGTGACAGAGAAAATGGCAGCAGATAGCCCTGGGTCTTGGCTTAGAGGGTGAACCACAGGAGGTGGGGAAAAAACTAGGGTACACTGATTTTCAATTATACATGCCCATGTGGGTTTTACTATGTACACAAAAGGGTGGATATTCTGTGTGTGCGTGCAATAACATTAGCTTACAGGGTTATACGTGATTCAGAGCAATCGGTTTATACCTCCTTAGATGTACACCAGCTGATGCTACCCACCCCAGAGCTTCTGTACCCCTTTATCATTTACCATGGACCCCCTCCTCACTTTGCTCTCATCACCACTTTCTCCCTCTGGCAGCCTCCTTAAAGATGCAGTCATCTTTAAACTTTGTTTTGGTTCAATTTTGTTAGTTCCTTTATTATAGTCTCTCTGTTCCACACATGAATGAAGTCACTTAGCATCACCCCTGCCATTCCAGCATATTGTCATATGTGGCAGGAGTTCACTTTTTACAGCTGCATAGTATTCCATCACACATCTGTCCCACATCTTCTTAATTCAGTCATCTGTCATTGGGTGCTTAGGTTGTTTCCATAACTGGGCTACTGTAAACAATGCTGCAATGACCACAGGATTGCATCTATTCCTTTGCATTTGTCTTTTTGCATTCTTTGGGTGAAATCAAGGAGCAGAATTGAACGGCAGATATTCTTATTGCTTGAAGGGAACTTAGAAATTATTGACTCCAGGATTTGTCAAGCCTGCCATTACTGACATTTTAAACCACATAATTTTTCAGTGTGAGAGGCTGACTTGTGCATTGCAGGATGTTTAGAAGCATATGTAGATGCTAACAGCACTCCACATTCCCCCAAAAATATCTTCAGAGGCTGCCAAATGTCCCCTAGGGATAATGTCACCTTGGGTTGAAAACAACTAACTCAAATCATATCAATTTATGGATAAAGAAATTGAGGTTTGGAAAGCCTGCCTAAGGAAACTTTGGCTTATTCTTTGGTGACTTTCCCTTGAGAATTCACCTGTAAGAACCCCAATCCAGACACACAAAGGGCCTGTAAATACGCACCTAACATGATTTTATAACTTACAGTACAACTACATAGAGTGAGCCCATGTTTAATCAGAAGCCCTGCTTCAGTGCCCTCTTCTGGGGGTGCTGGGGCTCAGACCATTCACTATTGCTTCAGACTTAGACCTTCCTGGGATCCAGTTTAGAACAAAATGTCCCAGGCTTTGAAGACACTGTCACTTTCAGCTCCTGTGGCAGGCCTGACCTGAATGTCTGAGTTTACATGTCTCAGTCATGAAGAGCTTGGTAGGAAGGACAAGGCAGGGAAGGGCCAAGGTTGGCAGCAGGCAGGTTACTTCAGGGATGCCAGGCGACTCCACGAGAAATGTGTGGGGCTTTTCACTTTGCCCATAAATCTCATTTTCTTTTTCTTAAAGAAAGGAACATCCCACTGTTAATTTGTTACAGCCTAGAGTTGCCCATGGCATTAAAAGTGGTCAGGGAATTGCTTTATTTTTCTATTATCTTCCTAATGCAGGCATCAAGACCTGTTCCCACCCGCTAGTTCACTTTTCCAGCTGAAAAGCAAGCAATTTCAAAGGCATCTTGCTGACCCTGAACGTTTTAATGATGTATGTTCCTTCTTGACTTCACTTATGGTATCACCCCATAACTGAATCCAAGCCCCTGTGATTACTGCAAAAGTGAAAAAGAAGGCCAGATTTAGATTTTGTCCAGATGTGGGGGGGCGTTGGGGGGTGGGGAGTAATGCTAAGAGTAGAGGCTTTAGAAGAAAAGAACAGTTTACAAATCCTTTGCAAGTTCGTTAACTTGAGTCTCTAATTGAAAATACGGGAGCCCTGTTGGTAGATACATATGAGCCGGGGCTCAGTTCTGTAGAAAACTGTCGGGAAACTACTGTTATTAACTCGCTTTAGCAGCTCTGCCCTGCGGCTCTGTGTTTGTTGATCTTTAGTTTGTTTTTGGCCTGGTGACATGATGCATTGTTTCTGCATGAGCTATTAAGCTGCTGGGGCTCTTGGACACTTGTTCTTTGCTGCATAGAATATAAAATGTCCTGCTCTGTCTGCCTCAAGACGATGCTCTTGCATTTAGATCCAGTAAAGACCTCATTCAGGCCAACTCATCTCCTAAGAGATAGATGATCAATCAGAATTGTCTTGAGAACTATTACTCCCAAACAGCCCAGAATCAGAAATTGCTTGGATGATATTGAGGCAGAAGGTGGAGAAAGGAGGCTTATGCTTTCAATGGTCAATTTATCGTGCCACAGAGCCAGAGCCTAGATCTCTGCTTTAGAAGAGTCTTACCAGTTCGGTTCCCCATGGGGACAGTTTAGTCCCCCTCTACCTTCTGCCTAAGTAAGACACTGACATTTGTTGACTCCTATATGCTTGGATACCTTGAAAAACACCACATTTCTACAAACTCATTCTTTATGTGCACAAGTCACAAACCACAGTCAATGCTCAACGGCAATTTAATCCAAGGAGTGAGGACACTGGGACAAACTGGGTTTGTTGAGGGATTTTACTCCACAGGGAGTGACTATTTTAGTCCCAGGGCACCTCTGAACAAAACCACTCCCTCACACCAGAGGACATGAGCTTTGAGCATTTTCACCAATATGGATTTGAGAGACTTCACCCACATTTCTCACTCCTCCCCTCCTGGGGAGGTGACCCAGAGGCATTCATATACCCTGTCAGTCAGGGCTGGGTCACCATCAGTGGACATCAATCCCATGAGTTCAATCCCACGAGTTCATTCTCCAGTCATCTCTGGAGCTCCAGGTTCACACGAGTCACTGCAGGGTGGCTAGGGGCTGGGAAGGATGATAACCCAGGGTCTCGTCCCCTCACAGAGGTGATGATCACAGGTAAATAACTCTCAGAAGGGAAACCTGAAAATGCTGAGCTGAAGCACCAATAATGAGTTGAGGTGTTTTGCTCTCTCACTAAACTGAGAGAAAAAACTGGCTTATTCTTTGTTTCCTCAGCACCACGCTCAGGGTCAAGCCCATATTTGTGAACAGTAAATGCTTATGGAACCAAGAAGCCAGCTGAGGAGACACCCCATTGCTTCCCTGGGGACCAAGTCATATCAATGACAGATGTGTTCTAGTTCTAACGAGATTCCTTCTTTTGACTCCCGGCTCATTTTCTCTAGAAAACTTTCTGTGCGCCACATGAGTGGAGCTTTCCTCTTTCCTCTCCTCACTCAGCTTCTTAATGGTCTCTCATCCTGCCAAAGCAACTGTCATGGGAACTGTGGAAACTTAGACATCACTGTGAACTTTAGGGCCATCCCTTGGAGATTTGGGAGTAATCATTTTTATAATACATGAAATCAGATTACATGAAGATAAAGGCATTTGAGGATGGATTTACCAGACAGAAAAGCAATCATGCCAGCCAAAATAAAGGCAGTAATTATTGTAAGGTTACAGGGCAGCTCATGAAAATAAAGGACAGTCCAGGCTCTTAGAAAGTAGATGTTGGGAGCTGACTCTTGGGGCTGGAGAGAGGTATTCTCTTGGATCTTTCTCTGAGGCTCTCTGCTGTCTCATCTGCTTTACTCTCTTCAGCTTGCTCAAGAAGCCTCTCTGCTTCCTGATAACTCAGCCTACTCACCTCTTTGGCTTCTATAAGGGTCAAGTCCCCAACCTATGACCTTGAGTTCTGAGGTGATCTAGTTCTGTAGCACTGACTTAAAATTCTCAAGAGAGTGACTCTGACTAGATTCTACCAGCCAGTAGTTTATTCAACATTGAGACAGGATTGGATTCGGGCCCAGTCAGCCATAGCTGGAGGAGCTCATGGAACAAATATGGCTGCCGAGCTTATCTCTTCAATGGGATTTGTAGACCAAAACACATATGGGGGAAGGAGGATGGGAGATGAGAAAGGTCCCAGAACAAAATAACTGTGCTCGGTGAATTTTCAGGTCACCAGAGCTCTACACCTTCAGGGGAAATGTGGAGGAAGAGAGGATGTGTCTTGGCCATGGTGTTTGATCATTGAGAGGAATGTTGGGTAATTATGGGTGACTGTGTGGTATAAACTTCAGGTCACTCTTAGTCTTTTATGTGTGCGCACAGCCTCCTCCTCCACCACCAGCTGCCTTCCTGAGTCACTGTACAACTGTCAGCATGAGGGAAGATTCCCAAAGCATGTGGCGGGGACACAGCCTCCTCCCCCACCCAGGGGCCCACCCCCTTCTGCCATACCCTAAACTAGAAACAGCTCCACATGGCTGTCTGCTTTCTGGCAAAACTGGGCCTAAATGTTTCCAGGAGCAGCTAGCCCACTTTTATTGGAAGGGTGCGCTAAAGAAGAAGAAAGCTGTCCATTCGCACCCCATTCTCAAGCTTCAATGCTGTAGCTAGAAGCCATATAACTGCAAGTAATTTGGGATAAAACAGACCTGCACTCAAATGAATCTTGCTTCCCATTTTTTACTTTTTTGCTCTTTAGGAAAAAGTTTTCTAGGTTAGATTTTCCTGAAGAGGTGTCAGGATTCTGGATCCAAAATTGCTCTTCAAGGAGCCCAGAGAACTTGCTTCCAGTTTATCTTGAGTGCTTTAGCTGTGGAAGCATGGGGATCTCCCCATCCCCACCTAGACCTCCTATTTTTCATCTGTGGGAAGAAGGGATTTGGAGCAGATAAAAGCAAGGGCGGCCTTTATTTGGGTCTCACTCAGCTGTCCTCACCTCAAGGCAAGTGCACCCTAAGCTCACAGCCATCCCACCTCTGAAGGTTTGGCATCTCTTTTCTCTTTGCTCATTTTCTCCAGAGTCTGGGCAGCCTCTGGCCCTTGACAACTTGCACAAGGAACACTGAGTGCCCTTGACAATGGAGAGTCATTCCTTGTTTCGTTTTTCTGCCTATTGCTACTTGCCTCCAGGCCCTCCTGAAAATATCCTTCAGGAACATTCCATACAGCCCCCAATATCTAGATCCACAGAAACTGGAACTTGCTCGCACCTCAAGACTCCTCCATTATCCCTGGACATGTGTCACGCTGAACTGAGGCTTGTGTGCAGGGGAGGGGAGATGCATGGTGCCAGGAGGCTTGGCTAGGCTTCCTGTGGGCAGGCCTTGCCTGGTGGCCACCTCTGATACTGTATGAGTATTCCAGTGAGAAGGATGGGGTACCAATGACTCTGTCTGGAAACTCTCAAACAACCCAGAGAACATTTACTCACTCGTACGTGTGGTAAGATGTATGAGGACCAGGCTGGTTTGGGCAGGAAGCCCTCCCACTTCACAGTCTCTCTCCTGCATCAATCACATAGTGCTTCTGCTTGTTTTGATCCCCTGCAGCCACTCCTCCCAGAGTTCATTTGCTATTCCCTCTAGTGAGCAGCTTACAAGCCCATAGCCACACTGTGGAGACAACTCCCAGGACTCACCGGGACCGCAGATTCCAGGCATCAGGCTGCAGGCTGCGTCCTCATCAGCGTGGTGGTCTCAGTAATCCTCACCCAACTCCTTGGCTTTGGTTTGCTCTTCCCAGGTGGAAGCAGCTGTTCTTACTAACAGCTCCCTCTTAACACGGCAAGCCTCGTGTCTCCCCAGTGGCTTGGGCTTGGGGGTCCGACTGGAGGGGAAAGCTCTCTCTGCCTTCAGCTCATTGCCCAAAAGGTGGAGCTAAGGCAGCAGGCAGCTCCCCATGAGAGAGCGACCAGAGGAGACTCTGAGAACAGTGCCCAAAAGGGTGGAGGGCCAAGGCACAAGGAACAGGGCTGGTTGAACCAAGGAAGAGGATTCCAGGTGATGAGGATGGGCCATCAACGGCCCTGTCGGGAAACTGTCAAAGGACCTGGGAAATATTCATTCACTCATACGTGTGGTAAAAACGTACTGAGCTCTGATGTATTCTGTGTGGGCAACAGAAACAGATTCCATTTCCTGCCTTCCAAGACTGCCACTTACGGGAAACAGATACAGAAACAGACCATTAAAGTACCATGTAGCACATCTTTAGAATGGGAGGAGGGTGGGTTGGAGGAACTGGTAACACCTCATGCTGGTGGAGGTAGAGAGCAACTGGATCTCTCATCATTGCAGGTAAAAATGCAAAATAATACAACACTTTGAAAAACAGTTGGGCATTTTCTGAAAAGTTAAATACATACTCAGAAATCCCATCCCTACATATTTACCCAGAGAAATGAAGACATATGTCCACATAAAAATGTCGACAAGATTGTTTATAGTGGCTTTATTCATAATTGCCTAAAACTAGAAATAGCCTTCTACTGGTGAGTGGATAAAAAACTGTGGTACATCCATATTTTGGAATATTAGCTACCATCAAAAAGGAACAGATCAGAGACACATACCGCCACACGGATGAGTCACAAAAAGATTGTGCTGAGGGGAAAAAAGCCAGGCTCCAGGTTCCATGTTTGTGAACTTATGGGAAAGGCAAAACTAGAGGGGGAAAGTGAAACCCACTCAGATGGGTGGTTGTGACAGGCTCAGGTGGGAGGTGTGGTTGATAATAAAGGCGTAGAGAGAACATTTTGGGCTGATAGAACTGTTCTGTATCTTTATGGTGATACTTCTTATACAACCATATGTATTCGTCAACACTCACACAACACACACCAAAAAGGGAATATTTCACTCTGTGTAAATTATACCTCAATAAAACTGGGAGTGGGGTGGGGGCAGAGTTTAGATGCTCTGCTATAGAGGAAGGAATGGGTGGCACCTGATTTCTCAGAAGAGGGCCCTATCTTGGGCAGGGGAGAGGAGGATTAAAGGAGACTGAATTTACGGGGCTAACGCCTACTAAAAGAAAAAGAATAGAGAGTAGCTGAGGACAAGACCTATCCTAAGACAGACCAGAATACAGCTTTGCAAACAGGAGGCAGCAGACTTAAGGGTACATATATGTATTTTTTATATATATAATAGTATATATATATATAAATATAAATATATATATATATATTTACATCATTTTGTGCATTTTCCCATCTCAGTTGTAATCCCCATGGGTTTCTCATCACCAAATCACCCCTGTGCCATCACCATAGTCCAGCGCACTTCCCTCCCCCCACTGTTTTTGATCCCATTCCCCATCCCACCCCCATAAAATGTCTCTGGTATAGAGCTGCTCATCATTATCATTATTTTCTTGTCTGTTCCATTATACTCCTGCTATGAGTGAAACCATCCGGTATTTTTTCCTTTTCTTTCTGGCTTATCTCACTAAGCATGATCTTTCCCAGCTCCATCCATGTTGCTGCAAAAGACATGTGTTTCTTTTTTTTTTTTTTTGGTTGCTGAGTAATATTCCACTGTGTATTTGTACCACATCTTTTTAATCCAGTCATCCACTTTTGGGCATTTGGGCTGTTTCCATGTCTTTCCAATTGTGAATAAAGCAGCAATAAACATGGGGGTGCAGGTATCTATATGAATCAGTGTTTTTGTGTCTTTTGGGTAGATACCTAGGAGTGGGATTGCTGGGTCGTAGGGAAGCTCCATGTTTAGCAGTTTGAGGAACCTCCAGACAATTTTTCATAGTGGTTGTACTAGTTTGCATTCTTTAGGGGTATATTTTGCAGGGGTGCAGGGGCATCCGAATGTCCACATCCCCAAAGGACACAGAGGCTCTAGGGGAATCTGACAGGCCTTGTCGCTGCTGAGCTGAGGTGTTGAGCACAGCACCGAGCCAGAAATGTTACTTAGGCACCTCAGAGCTCACCATTTTGCTTCAAAGGAAACCCCTAGACAGCAACTGCAGTATAAATAGCAAACAAGCAAACAAGACATTCTTCTGCAGCAGAATGAAGCAAGGATGTTGGCTCTGAAGCTGGGGGCTTGCACACTGTCCCTGCAGGCCTCCCAGCAGCCCTCTCAGCTCTCAGAAAGCCAGTGACGCTCCCGAGCAAAGCCTGCCCTGCACAGGGTCGGCCCAGCCCGGGAGTGATGAAGAGCAGCCGTTCCCCCAGGGCACCATCCCAGAGGCCCCTGGGCTGCTGGGTGAATGGAAGCCAGAGACCTCTGGGACCAGTGCAACTTGTTTTGCTGCAGGCCCCTTGGCAGATACTGTTTGTTCAGCCTGCCCAGCAAGCCAAAGTGGGGTGACCCAGGGGAACTAATGGGGGGGGGATGGTGAGGGAATTTAAAAGAGCAAACACCCCCTAACAAACGTGCGTCAAGGTGTGAGACCCTCGGAGGCTCAAGGGAACTCATGATATCAGGTATTTCCTTCTGTTGAGGTCCTTTAGGGTACAACTGCAAGGACTTTGGAGGAGAGATGGGACTCCATCCCCAAGAGTGACTTTTACCAAAAGGGACAGTCAGGGCATGGAAGAGCAGTAGCGGTCAGAGAGTTTTGACCAGAGGCTGTTGCTGTGGGGTTCAACTCCAGCTCTCCCCCAATGGGTTCTGTACCCCAAGCAAATTTAAACTTGCAGAGTCTCCCTTTCCTCATCTGCAACTTGCAATGCTCACAGTGACTTCTGCCAGCCTACATGCTCAAGGGGCAATTAAAAAGCCAAAGCAGGGCCCTCCCTGGTGGCGCAGTGGCTTAAAGCACAGCACTAACAAGCTAAAGCCACTTCAGCATGAGTTCGATCCTCACCCGCCCCAGAGGTGACCACA
>NW_004567127.1:8540602-8544039 GCF_000260355.1 Condylura cristata
TGATGGATTCTTCTGGGCCGGTGCTAGAAGCTTTTAGGAGGGCCGGGGTAGACATCCCACGGTGGGTTTCTAACAGTCTTTGGCTTCAGCCCCTTGCATTACAGGTTCTCCTGTGTACAACCTCTAACATGTGCTGGCCCGAACCTGGTAACTGGGCTGTCTGCCTTTATACCCATGAGGCTGGGAGGGCACCGGAACCTGCATGTGCCAGGAGACCCACTCTTCTTCCGGGGAGCTCTGAGCCAGGCCTCAGGGGCTCCTCGTGTGCTAATGTGTCCGTGAAAGGCTCAGCTGTGCTTTCCTTTAGAGGAGCAGAAAAGCCACTTGTGAAAGTGTTGAAGGCACAAAACAGCACAGAACCAGAAAGCAAAATAAAAACCAAAACTTTGAATGAAATGAAAAGCAAGAGTTCATTAGTGTCCATAAGCTTAAACAACCTTTGGCTATACATAATGGGCTCTCGATTCTCTAGAAAGGATGAAAAAGGAACTTGATGGATTCTATTCTTCAGCTAAAAGTCCATAATTTTCAGTTCTCTCTGGATGATTTCCCAAACAATTGCTTTCTTGCTGGTTTCTTAGAGCAATTGCTTTTGGCCCAGTCTGAAGGTCTTGGGCTCGGTGCAAGGAGACAGATAATGCAGTTTCTCTGTAATGGCTCCTCAGCACCATTTTTCAAATGGCTTCTCTGATGTCAACCTTTCACACTACTTTCCAGAATGTAAATGCTCAGAGCAAGCCTGGCCCATAGTTGGGACCAACAATGGGTGACCCCGACTGAGTCGAGGAGTCCCAGCACGTTCTCATGGACACCGGTTCACCCTGCCCTGTGGTTCCCCCTGCAGCGTGCAGTGTCAGCCCTGCAGCTACCAGCTTTTCAAGGTCCACTGAGCTCAGTGCAGCAGAGACCCACCCCTGCAGCAACAGGAGAATCTGGACGGCCAGGCCTGCACCTGCATGCCTGATTAGCCACTTAGTTTCTTGCTCATTATTTCCCCCTTATTACTCCCCCCTGTTAGGGGGATTGAGCGAATTGTGTTTAAGTACCAGAGTGCCTGTTTCTGGCAGGTGCCCTGTGGGGCCCCTTCTGCCCTCACGCCAAGCTCTGGAGCAAGTCCCCTCCGACCCTAGTAATCCCCTTGCACACCCAGCCTGTATTTTCAGAAGAGTCCCCTGCCCGCCCTGACTCACCTCCTGGGCCTCTCTCCTGGCTCTGAGTTCATCACTGGGACCCAGACGGTTCTCCAGTGCTAACCGCAAGATGGTGTCTGCTTGGTCTCCCCAAACCTGTGCGGGTTAACATTTGGACAGAAGTATGGTGTAATCCTAAGAAAGCCAGCAACCAATTCGACAATGCGGGCTGACCACGCCCCATGAGGCCCGTGGAGAGAGGCCTGCATGAGCCTTTTATGTGGCCCTTTCTAAAAACCCTGTTGGGCACTCAGGCCCTGGCCACACACCTCTTCCAGCGGCCTTGGGCCTCAGTGCTAGGGGCTGGCCTCTGAGTGGGAGGGCTTGATTGAGTGAGTTTTGGTGTTGCAGGAGACCCAGGAAGCCTGAGCATTCTACAACTTGCAAATCTGCTTCTCAAGGTTTCAGGCCCAGAGAAGCCTAAACACTGGAGAGATTTTTCTGAGGATTTTCAAAGACTTGGGGGGTGGGCAGTGTGGAACAGGGTAAAAGAATTTCTAGTATAGCATCAATAAGTTGTTTTGATATTGTACTCTATTTTCTTTTTTTTAAATGTCAAGTCCCTTTCACTATTCCAACCTGCCTCGGTTGTACTAAGGACAACATGAGAGATATTATGTTTGCTACATTCATCTGGCTGGGGGAATGGAGGAGCCCTTGAGCTCTCAGGGGAGGCAAAGCCCAGGGGGTAAATAGCTGCTCACACAGTAGCCCTCAAATGAAGACCTACCCTTTCTCCCCTTCCCTCCTCAAAGTGTGCAAGGGCTTGGCTTGGTTTTAGGAAGGTAGACTACTGCCCACAGGTTTTGTCTCCCTAAGTAGTCTTCATTGAAAGAGTTGTTTCTTATCCTGTCTATGAAAGTAGATTTTGAACCATCAGTTCCCCGGTGAACTGTGCCCTCTAATCTGGCTACTTTGAACCCCAGAAACAACTGGGAGTCAGATGATGACCCTATTTGGAGTGACCCACATATTTCTGGGCGTCTGTCTGTCTGTGTTGTCCAGACACGCTCCCACTTACCCTTGGTAATCCTTTCTGGCCCCAGGGTGCCAAAGTAAATATCAGTCATTCTATCTCCAGCAGCAATCTTAGATGGCCAAGGAAATGTCAGCCTTAGAAAATAAACAGCCCTAATATTAGCCCAGACGTGTGGACATGTTCCCCTAGCTAGCAGGTGTGGGGAAAAAAACCTTAAATTCTCATGTATTTTTAAAGCATGCCTCATACACCCAAATCTCCCGGGATGTCATAAGGTGTATTTTAGCCCAGGAAAGCAGTTATTACCGTAACTCTTACCCAAAGGGATGAGCCAGTTCTAGAACACGGTTCCCTGAACTCAGGGTAGCTGCTCCCTACAGAAGAGGCTAACCCTGAAGACTCTACCACCAGGCCGAGGTGTAGATTCTAGGGTGATAGTGCACAGGCATGCCCCCCCACCATCAAAAAAAAGTGCACGCAACAGATGCAGACAGGTCACCACCACAGGTCCGGCTGTCCCCGTCACTAATGAGTGTTCACCCAGTATGACCGAAGGCCGGAGGCCCGAGGCCCGCAGACAGCACCTCTGCGGTTCTCAGCGCGCACGTTGGGTGCCAGGCCACACGGAGGCTCAGTCTGGTGCTCCCCGTTTTGAGTGTCCAGCTGGAGACCCAGACAGGTCATCCTTGTCATGATTAAGGGCTGGTATGACCTTGTGCAGAAAATCTCTTCAAGGAGAAACAGCTGAGGGAGGATGTGGCCACCAGGCTCAAGAGGAGGAAGGAGAGAGGCTCTGGGCGGGAGCTTGGTTCAAACTGAGACCTCAGAGGAGTCAGAGGGAGGAAGCCCCGGGTAGAGCCAGGAGCGCAGAATGGCGCAGCGGAGGAAGAGCCGAGGACAGAGGGCCAAGCGCCACACAGAGGTTATCCTGTGGCCTGAGGGAGCCAGGGCAGGATGAGGAAACAGGCCCCCTTAGCTGTTAACAAAATGACACCTGCAGAGTAGTAGTGGGCTGGGGGCCAGGCTGGGAGCGGAGGGGTCAGCGGTCAGGGGCCAGGGGAGAGGAGAAGACGGGAAAGAAAGGCAAGAAGCAGTCACTGAGTTTCTCTCCTGTGGCTCAGACAGCCAACAGCATGGGGCCATCTACCAGGGGCTTCACAGAATGACGTTACACCCAGAGTCTGATTTTTTTTTTTATAAATGACAAAAATTTACTATTACTATATATTTCTAAAAGGTTTAATTTCGGCCCTCTCTGGTGGCGCAGC
>NW_004567127.1:8544464-8545022 GCF_000260355.1 Condylura cristata
AAAAAAAAAAAGGTTTAATTCTTCTTTGTTCCTCTAAATTATTTAATTTTTATTGAGGTAACAATAAAAATAGGTTGACAATTCCGTCAAGATTCAGAGGTACAGCTTCACCCCTCTTGACGTGACCACACCACACCCACCACCGAGGCACCCAGAGTCCTGCGCCCTAGTGCGCTGGGCCCCCTCTGTCCTTTGCTCCCCATCTCTACCCGCCCCCTCTGGTCTCCTCAGCTTAACAGATCTCCAGGGCTTGTTTGGTTTGGTTTCGTCTGGTCCTTTGTTTTGTTTCCCTCTAGTCCCCATGTAAGTGAAATCCTCTGGTGTCTGTCTTTCTCCTGCTGCCTTGTTCTCTTCTCCTCCAGTGACGTCTGTGTTTTGAGCCAAACCGAAGTACTTCTCTAGCCTTTTATTATATATTATCGAATTACTCAGTTTTTAGAATTTTGATAAAATGGGATAAATGGACATTGGGCCCTCCCTGGTGGCACAGCCAGGTTAGGACACAGCACTGCAAGAGGGCTGTAGCCGCTTCAGTGCGAGTTGGATCCCCGCCCCAGA
>NW_004567127.1:8545342-8568075 GCF_000260355.1 Condylura cristata
ACTCTGTCCCTGGTGAATCCTCTCACCCTCCGCATCTCTGGCCTGTACCCCAGTTCTGTATGAATAAATAAATAAATCTTTAAAAAATATCTATGGACATTCCTCATTCCCATTTCTTTAAATGTACAGCTAGTAGAAATTCAAAGGTATTGCAGGCAGTACTTTGGGCAAAACTGTGTGACAATGGAAACATCCAAATACTTGTTTTCAAATGCTCTTTCCTAGTGTGAGTTCATTTTTTTTTAAGAGCTGGTAGATTATTAGCGTTGCTTTAAGGGAGAGATCGAGAGTGCTCATTAAAAAAAAATCTAATAGTCATTTGTGATTTCAGAAAAGAAAAATAAAGATGGAAAGTTTATACTTATAAGAAAAACGTGATCTTTAATCTTTTCATTTTTAACTCTGGAAGGCTTGCTGTGAGGAAACTGGAGATCCTCTATGTGACATGAAAGACCTTTCCAGTTACTCCATATTGTCCAATAAAGTATTGTAAAGATGCTATTATAGTCTAGAGACTTATTTTTATAAAATTAACATCAGTGACAACACAGCATTTCGTGTCTGTCTGGCTTTTAAAGTCTTTGCTGCCAGGTGAATGAATATCAGATGTGATTCTATCTTTGTAATCTCATCCCAGTCTCTTCTTTTTATTTCAATCAATAGTTCTCCCATAAAGCATTTTTATTATGGAAGTCATTTATGCTTCTCCCACACATCTTTCCTTGAGAGGTTCAAAAATAGTTCTTTCTCATGCATTTCTAGTATTTAAGCAAAATCTAGCAAATTCCAGCAACCGAGGTGTTGGAAATCTTGATATTATTAAACATATAGCAAACTTCCTATAAGGCAGACTTTGTTCTAATAACGATGCCTTAACATTTTCAATTATGTTTTTCTATGCAGCTGATAATATCTACTGACAAAAGATTGCATTTTTAATTTGCCATATTGTCTTCTGTATATTATTTCAGCTATTTTTCATGGTAGAAAAGCAAGTGTTTCCCTAAGGACCTGTGGTTTTTTGTGGTTTTCAACTACTGAGAAACACCAAAAGAGACTTGTGTCATTTATCATTACTTTTAATAAAATTTTGCTAAATACTAGGATAAGTATTGTAATGACTTAAGCACCAATGAAATAATTGAGGAAGATTATGCTCACAGTTTATAGTCTGAATACTTAATTTTTAATTAGCTTACTAATTTGGAAGCTTTTGGCTATTTTAAGTTAATACCTCAAGGCAAAACCTCTTAGTTAGGTCAATAATCTTCATTGACATTAACCAAATTTCATGGAACTATCTTGAAAATGTTGAACATTGTCATCAACTTTCAGATCTAATAACATGGTTATTATAAAATCTTTCATAGCCTGTAGTAATATGGCTATGAAAGATTTATCCAGAAAGAGAAACCCCACTCCAGATATTTTCTTTTTCTAGACTTGCGTTATTGACATTACCTCTAATCCAGATTTCTTTGCAGGAATCTTTTAGAGCATTTGCTCATTTTATGAAGATAATAGCTCAGGCACTCAAAAGATGTTGGTGGAATTGAGAAAAATCTAACAGATAATCCAGTCATCATTTCTTCCTTTCAAAACCTTAAGATCTCAGAGGTCCCAAAGGATTGACATCAGGGATCTATGGGGTGTCAGTGGGGAGCAATCTTAGGTCCTCCATGGTTTGAAAGGAGGAAGAAGAGGATTCTGTTGCTGGATTTGGCAGGATCAAGTCTTTAATTCTCACAGTCTGCTCAGCCAAGAAGCATTTTCTTGTATACCACATTTACTCATCTCCTGGGAAGAGAAGACACAGTCCCTGGGACTTCATTCTTCATTTCTTCCAGAGTGATAGCTATAGATGAACAACCAGCCCAGTCTGAGATGCAGGCCTAGGCCTGCTGGAAGTTCTGCTGGGGGACTTCAGTGGCAGCTTTCCCCCCTGATGAGTGAGTGATCTGATCAGGGCCTAGCCTGGTTCTACCCTGAGAGGAATGGGCCTGGAGCCCGAACCCAGACAAGGGGCTGCATGTTGGCTAGTGAGTCTGCCTGCAGCTTCACCACAGGACACAGGTGGCCGTCGGCAATCTTTAGGCATCAGATAGGATTGCCTTTGGCTTCCTGGAACAGAAACCCAAGCTGGCTTACCCAAACAGGACAATTATTTTTTGTCATATAGCATGAAGTCAGGGGGTTGGTGGTCCAGGAATGTTATCAAGCAAGTTCTGAGGGCTCTCAGATCCTTCCAGCTTCTGGCCCAGCCCTCCTGGCATGAAGTTTTCCTGCCGGGTGGGAGAGATTGCTTCATTCGCAGGTGTCTGCTTCTCAGTCCAGTCAGGAAGAGAGCAGAGGGGAGACCCAATGCAGAGTCTTCCCCTTTTGGACCTTTCTTTAGGAATGGTCTTTAGGAATGGAGAACCCTCCCCGAGTTTACCTAGAGGTGTTGTCTGACTCTGTGGCCATCTGCATGTGAGCCCAAGATCAGATTTCTTACCCCTGCAAACTACCACTCCCAATCTGTGCTTCTCTTGTACAGATTAGAGCGGATTCTAGGGCAGATAGGAGTGTCTGGGCTCATCTTGTGAATGAACCTCCCGTTCTTCAGTTCCATCATGAACAGACCCTTGCTCTCTCAAGGTCACTTCCTAAAAACCATCCCATCGTGACTTGGACAGTGTATCCAGCAGCACCTCAGAGGGACAAAAGACAAAGTCTTGCAGGGGTCCCTGACATACTCCAGTGCTGGCTGCAATTCACTCCTCAAGTGTGTCCACAGGGCGGGCTGGGGGTAGGCAGATGGGAATCAGGATGCCTAGGCCAAAGCTTCTGGCCAAGGAATTTCTCTTTGTCCTCCACCCACCCTGGGTACCTGAGGAGGCCAGCTTCCAAATAAACAGCCAGGTCTCTCTGTGAGAAGCTGTGCAAAGTCTGAAGCTCCCCTGTGGACACACAATGTCCATCTCACTATTCAGCCTCACTCCAAAGGGGGGTGCAGCCTGGCAGCCCTGCAGAGCCCAAGGCCATGGATCTCGGAGAGGGTGTGTGTGTGGGCGGCACTCCCAGACAAGACAGCCCGGGGCTGGGGGCAGGGGATGCTCAGGGCTGGGGAGCTGGTTCTGCAGGAAGCTACGAATTTCTCCAGCTCCTTTGTGAGTCTGCCACGTCTGCTCTCCAGATAGCTATAAGATCTATAGATTTTTTTTCAAACTACATTGAACTAATATTAAGTTTTCTCAAATTCTGTTTTAAGGATTTTTGTACTGTCTTCTCGAAAGCAGTGTACTATAAGCGACTCTGGGCAGGGCTAATAATGGTCCTTGTGGATGAAGAGGAGGGTGGAAGGCACTTGTTTATTTTCTTGTCACTGAGAATAAATATATACACACTGAATAAAATTGAGAAAAGCAAAGAAAAGTTCTAAGAAGAAACAAAGTCCTTCATAAATCTTAGGACCCCTACGTAGCATATATGTGTGAATATTCACACAGACACACACGTATATGTAAGAGAGAGAGAGAGAGAGAGAGTGTGTGTGTGTGTGTGTGTGTGTGTGTGTGTGTGTGTGTAGTATCTCCATACAGTGTCTATTTTCTGTTCTCTTCGCCTTTTTCCTGCCTGGAATACGGATGTCATGGCTACAACGCCAGCTGCCATCTTGGGTGTGGGGGTTGAGACTGTGTAAAGACCGTTATATAGAAAGCAGGGAGGACTCGTGTCCCTGAAGATTTTGTTCATCCAGCCCTAGAAGAGCTTCCTTGGACTTTTTTAGGTGGGGATAAACCCGTAGTTTGTTTAAGTACCTGTGGTCATAGCTCCCCTTAACAACTAACTGTACCTTTTAGCCAATCCAGTGTCTGACACAGAGACCAACCAGCGGAAGTTGGGGTTGCACCTTTCTCTAGAAAGAGCTTGGGATTGGGAAGAGCACATGAGACTATGGGGATGGTGCAGGGAATTTCACGGGGACCCTAACCGAGATGAAAAAGCATTCAGTGTGCCAAAATGGAAAATGATGTAAAAAATAAATAATAAAAATGGCCCTCCCTGGTGGCGCAGCGGGTTGGGGCACAGCACTGAGAATCTAAAGCCGCTTCCACATGGGTTCGATTCCCGCCTGCCCCGGAGGTGACCACATGGCGCGGCAGACCTCTCCTGACCCGCCCGCTGCTCCCCTCAGCAGTGTACTTCGTTAGATCTGCCTGTTCTGCTCCCCACTCTGTCTCTGGTGAATCCTCTCACTGCCCCTGCACCTCTGGCCTGTACCCCAGTTCTGTATGAATAAATAAATCTTAAAAAAAAAAAGTTAAAAAAAAATAATAAAAAAAGAAAGCACTCGGGGGAGTGAGAAGAGTAGATGAATGAATCCTGAACCTGCTTTACCACCTGCTCCCTGAGCCACCAATTCCGTGCTCTCTGGGTCTTAGTTTATGTCTGTGATGTGGGAAGGTCAGACTTGATGCTCTCTGACAGCTTCTTTGGGCTCTTCTCCCTCTGAATCTATGGTCAGGGCAGACCAGGGTGCTCTCTGGTCGCACTTCTGGTCCCACCTCTTGGCATTTCCAGGTGCACAGGAAATGTGTGTTGAACGAGAGAGGACAGCGGGGAGGTGCCAGCTGTCTTGGCTGCCTCGCCAAATGACACGGGATAGACCCGATGACTGACCCACACCTGAGGGGTGCGCTTCCAGAATGGCAGCCTCAGCCCACTCCGAGCTTGTGTTCTGGGCATCTCCCAGGACTGGCCTCTATCACAAGATGGCTCTGTGGCCTTCCTCCGAGAGTGGCTTCCCGGTGGTCTCGGATAGCCAAAGTCCTTGGGCAAAGGAACAGGGTGAGAACCAACCCGTGCGACGGGAGGGGTAGAATCAAGCCTAGAGAAATAGAATTGGTTCAAGAGACAGCACGCTCCACTCCCTTTCATCCCTGTCCTGGGGTGCCTGGGGCTTGGCCATCCTCTGCCTTTGGGCAAGGAAGCCGTGCCCATCCAAGGGGCTCCTTGATTCCCATTGGCTCAGAGCTCTACCTGTGCTGCTGTTTCCTGACAGGAAGTTCGGTTGCCCTGGCACTCAATCTCCATGGCAACCCTTGCTTTTGAGACACTGAATGGAAAGTGCTGGTGTGGGAAGGCCAGTAGCAGAATACTGATTTGTCCTGGTGTCTGTAACAACCACTGCATCTCAATACCTTTCCAGATACCCAACGAGCTAAAAATACATCTGACTCTGTCTAGGGCTCTCCAGCCGGGCTCAGCATCTAAAAGTGCATCTGTGCTGACTCTGATCTGCTAATATTAGTTGTCTTAGACAACTTGGGTTTCGGGGGACATGAAATGGGGTATCGAGTGCAAAATTGTAGAGCGCAGGTGGGGAAGGCTTTGCCGCAGACACCAAGATGGGGAGCCAGGAGCTTCTTCTGAGGAGATACTGAGGCGCTCCAGGGACACAGCGGGCAGAGGCAAGCTGAAGCCTAACTCCCCGCAAATCCCCGGTGAATTTGCTGGCCCGGCTCGGATGATCCAGACATTGTTCATTTGCTCATGTAACAAATATGTGTTAAGTCAGACTCTGCCCCCAAGTCTGTGCCAGGGGCTGGGTTTACAGATGTGAGTAAGAGTGTGCAACTATCCCCTGCTCCCCCCAGAGTCTGTTTACAGTGGCTGAGGTCGGGGTCACCTCTCAAAGTGCAGACATGCTCACGTACACCTGGTGTCTTCTCTGTGATGCAGGAAGCTTCTTCCTTCAGTTCAGAGCTGACTTGTCACTTGGGCCGTGCTTCAGACACATAGTGGGTGGCGAGCTACCAGCGTGGGGTGTCCTGGGAAGACGTGGGGGCGTTGTTGCTGCAGCTGTGCCTGTTCGACCCCGTGCCGCACGCAGCCTCCGTGAGGGCCCCCCAGAGGCGCTGGCCAGCTCTGCACAATGTGGGCTCGGCCCGCGGGGTACTATATTCGGGACGGATGAGGTGACTGCTTCACTCACACCTGCTAGGGGAGCTCAGTAGAGTGACAGGTTGAAATAATTCCTAGTCTCCTTGGCAGGATCTGCAGACAGTCCTCCCCTCCCCCCACCTGCCGCATCTACTGCTTCCCGTAACCACTGCACATGTCATTCAATTAATTCTGCATTTCCCAGAGCAGGAAGCTGTGCAGAGTTCAGAGCAAGCAGAACATGCCAGGGCTACTGTCAAAAAGCAGGTGTCACACTCAGCCCCCATCCCAATTCCTACCCTGGTCTCGTCTACACTGTAGACAGAGGGATGACAGTGAGCAGGAGTCTGTTCTTAGGCACGCTGTGGGTGCCCTGCCGCCTGAGGACCACACCGCTCATCACTAGCTCACCCCAGGAAAGCTGCCTTGGCCCCACCACCCACATGGGCCTTGCAGGGTCCGATCCTGCAGCTGGCTGGGTGCCTTGGAGCAGAGAGGGTGCGCTGGGCTCCTGGAGGACTCCCAAGCCCTCGGCCTGTCTGGCTGAGAATGAGATGGTTCCTCAAAGCCTAATCCTCCTTTTTGGCAAAGCCGCTCCAGATATACCCAACGGAGGCATCTGCTGATTGAGGCAACTCTGCTTCTCCATCTTCCTGCAGCTCTGCTCTGGCTCCTTCCTGCAGTTCTATGGGCAAAACAGCAGCAGCGGCCGCTTCTGTGCTGGTGATGGTCTCCTTGTGAGGCAGGGGCTGGTGACTGGAGGTGTCCTTCCCCTGCTTCAGGAAGGAGCCGGTTGCAGCCTAGGGTTGATCTGTAGTGGATCACCTGTCCCTGCTGGTAGCTCTCTGCATGGCCTTGGGGTGGGTCAGGGATGCACAGAACAAGACCCGGCATGAACCTGGCAAGACCTGGCACTGGACCCTCAGAGCAGGCCCTCAGCCTGGCCAGGTACTGTGCTCATTCACCCGAGAAGCTCCTTCCCTGGCCAGGCCTCTGATTCAATTTGCCCTTGGAGTCAGTCGCTGACACCCTTGACAGGGCCCTAGCAGGACCTTCTCCTGGCCACGAGCAGGAGGAAGAGTGGAGACAGCCCACGGGGGACAGCTGGTGATGGTGATGTCTGTGCCCAGGCGGCGGGAAGTACCCTATGCATGGCTCAGAACACCAGGGCAGGTCCAGCTCTCCACCAACCAGCTTCTGAGTCACCTTAGCTTTGCCTCACCCCTCAGCACCTGCAGACTCCTCACAAGGTTCTCAGAAAATACCCACCAAGAAAATAGATACGCAAGTGCTTTGGACAATAATGTACAAAAGTATAGAATTGAACTTTGTGGAGTTGACATCTCAGGGTTGAAAACTGTGAGTCTCAGGTGGTGGCTGTTCTCTAGGGCAGGAACAGGCAGATGCATCGGAGACCAGCCAGGACACTTACATGAATCTTAGCTAAGTGCCTGAGTGTTTGATAACTGCAATAAGAGATTAGCAAGGAGAGGAAGGAGGAGCAGGCAGGGCCCAGAGGGTCAGAGAAGGCTTGGTGGAGGAAGTCCAGTTGAAGTTAGCCGCACAGTGGACCGTGAAGACAGTCAAAGTTGGCAAAGTGGATGCAGGTGTGAGAAGCGTCCCAGAGTAGAGGGGACCTAGGGAGTGAGGGTTTGGGCCCAACTGTGGGCAGTGTGAGGGAAGCCAGGCTGCCCTGGTGGCCAGGGAGATAAGATTAGAAGCAGAGAGCCCTCCCTGGTGGCGCAACAGGTTAAAGCACAGCACTATGAAGCTAGCTGTTGCTGCTTCCGCATGAGTTCAATCCCCGGCCAGGGAGGTGACCCACATGGCACAGCAGACTTCTCCTGTCTTGCTCACTGCTCCCCTCCGCAGTGTACTTTGTCTATCTGCCTGTTCTGCTCCCCACTCTGTCTCTGGTGAATCCTCTCACTGCCCCTGCACCTCTGGCCTGTACCCCAGTTCTGTATGCATAAATAAATAAAATCTTTTTAAAAATGTTACAAAGATTATAAGCAGAAGTAGGGTCTTGGCCTTTCCTTGGCAATCCTTTGCCTGGCTCAGCTTAATGAGCCTATCAGAGTCCCAATATCTTCACCTTTGAAGAGCTGATCACCACCCTACCTGTAATGGCCGCGAGCCATGGGGATTATGAGAGGCAGGCCACCCATCTGCTCTCTGTTAACTGGCTGCCAGTTCACCTCTCTGCACTGCGGATTCTTCCATCTTCAGAGTGGCGATTGCACGTCTCCCTGAGGACGGTGTTAGGACGGGTGAGAGGAAGTATGGACCATATAGGCACAGAGTGAATGCCCAGCGGTGTGGTCACGTGCCAGCCCTGCTTGGGGAGGTAGAGCACTGGCAAGTGAGCTGAGAGGAAGGCCTCCAGCCCCCGTCCTCTCCCTTGGGGGACAGGGGGCGATCCTCCCTCCCAGGCTTGAAACAGTGTCAGTCAGGCCAGCCCCAGCCCTGTGGGGCAGATGCTCACTCCCCAAGCCCAAATGGCTGGCGTAATAGCGGGAACCAGGGCGGGGAAGGAATTCAGACAGGGCTCTCTGCTAGCAGCCTGGGTGGATGGGGAACCTCGTCCAGTTGTTGGAAAAAACAGCATCATTTTAATTTAAATTTGATTTTCTCCAAGACATACTGAGTCCCAGAATCTGGACGTCGTTGCCCAGCCATGAGGCCTTTGGTTTCCCCAAGTAGCCCTGCTGTGGCTTGCTAGGGTAACTAAACACACCCAAGCTGCAGGGGCCTCTGGGTTCCGGGACCTGGATGCCCGGTGGCACTGGCAGGCAGCAGGTTCCACAGACCCCGGGTGGCTCAGAGCCAGCCCCCAACCCCCGCTACCTCCCGTGGTCAGTTCCCAGAAGAGTTACCTGAACGGCTGCACAGCTCATCAGGGCGGACTTGGTGTGAAAATGCCCTGATGCGAGGCCCGCCAAGGCCCTGCAGTCAGCGAGGCAGCCTGGCCTGAGCAGGGCTGAGACCAGGGTGGAGATGCAGGTGCTGGATCTCCGTTATTGATGAACTGAGTGGCCAGTGAGGGCCCCATTTCCTCTGCCGGCACAAAGGGGCTATCCCTGCCCTGCTGGGCTCAGAGGGGCCAGGTGAGGAGCATCTGGGTTAATGCTGTCGCCCTAGTCCCTTGCGGGCAATTTTGAATGACCCGGGCTTGTCAGTGCTTCCACCTCTCTCAGGCAAAGAGTCCCTCGTCCTGGCCCTCTAATTAAAGTCAAATCCTTTCAGCTACCCATTTCAGCAACTCCACTTCTGTACAGAAACCCAGAACGGAAAGTTAGATCTTGAAGAGATTGGTATGCCCATGTCCACAGCAGCACTGATCACTGCTATTCACAAGTTATTCATACAGTGGCCAGCGGAGCTGAAAGCCCTCTGAAAGGCCATCTAATCAGAAGGCCCAGTGGGTGCTGGGGGCCACCGAGGCCCCCGCAAGGAGGGCCTGCAGGAACCCTGGCCAGTGAAACACCCCTCTGCTCGCATTCCCCTTTCTGGGTGTGAGCAGCTGCACACTGACACCTGGTGTTTCCTCCGCTGGCCCACCGCCCACCTCCCTCCCCTGACTGCCACGTGGGCCTCACCCACCGGCCCCTGACGTCAGCGTTAAGCCAAGTCTGCAGGTGATGCCAGTGCTTCCCAGTTGTCCAGACTTAGCGCTGGGGCTGGGCCAGGCCTCCCCACCACTTCTCTCCTCCCCCAGAGAAGCCCTGTGTGCCGGGCACCTCAGGAGAGGGTCCTACTTCCCCTCAGGTGAAGCGGGAGGCCCTGTTCAGAGCACACGCGTGTCTGTAGGTGTGCATGTCCCTGGGATGATTGTGTGAAGGAAGGAGGGAGGAACTGTGTGGACAGAATCACACATAATTTGTCCCCTGGGGATTTGGTTTTGCTCAGGACAGGAGATCTCCTCCAACGGTGAACGTCCCTCCTCCTCTTCCGCGGGGCAACCACGTGGCCATATTTCTCTGAGGATAATTCCATCACTTTTCCTAGGAGTTTCCAACCCCAAAATGGCTCAGGCTTGCGCAGTGGTGCCAAATGTGGCCCACGAATTATTCTGAGCAACTCACAGCCTGGTCTTACACAAATAGTGAAGTCGCAGAGGATAATTCTGGTGCTGTCCTTCTTCGTTCCTGTCTTCCCTGCTGTCATGGATGGATTGAGTGATTCACAATTTGGTTCATTCATTTCAGCAGTGCCAGCCACTGGAAGATGCAGGTTTTACCAGGGACCATGTCACCCTGAGACCCGTGGCCAAGAGACCGACAGACCGACCGTAGAAAGGACAGGTGGCCGACTCCAGGGGTCCCAGGGAAGAGAGGAGGGACCTCTCTGGGGACATGGCCAGGAGGACTTGTGGATGCAGATGAGGCTTGAGCTGACTCTTGGGGGCCTTAGCCAGTGAATGGGGGGTGCTGGTGATGTGAGGAAGAAGGGCCAGAGGCCAGGGAATGAGGACTGAGCCTGGGAAGCATCTGGAAGCCCGTGTTGCACTTGACAAGAGATAAGGGGAGTGAGGACCCATTCTTGTCAGCAATTGATTCCTGCTAAGGTGCTAACTGTTCATTGAGGGAGGTGTTAGCTGTAGCAGCTCAAGGTGTGGCCTCTCCATGAGGGCCGCAGGCATTCTTCACTGCCTGCCCCTCTGCAAGAGCGTTGCTTTGGAATTGACTGCCCATCACTATGCGTGAACTCGGGCAAGTCATTCAACCTGTGGACACTTCAGTGAAGACAATAACCTCTAGGCCATGGGCAGTCGTGCAGGTTAAATGAGATGTTGTAGAGAAAAGGCCTCACTGAGAGAGAGCACAGCACAGGTGCTCAGAAACGTTGCTTCCAGTTCAACAAATTAAACACAGAGTAACCGGATGATCCGGCAATTCCATTTATATTATAGACCCAGAAGAAATGAAAGGAGGGTGTCAAAGGGATGTTTGC
Organism: Condylura cristata; assembly: GCF_000260355.1. Taxonomy (NCBI): domain Eukaryota; kingdom Metazoa; phylum Chordata; class Mammalia; order Eulipotyphla; family Talpidae; genus Condylura; species Condylura cristata. Next base: position 8,556,221 of record NW_004567127.1, read on the forward strand.
CACCCACGTCCCCAGCAGCACTAATCACAACAGCCGCAGAGTGGAAGGAGAGTGTTCGACAGATGAATGCACACACGGAAATGTGGCGTGTGCATATAGGGGAGCATTTTTCAGCCTTCAGAGGGGGAATTGTGGCCTTCCCTGGTGGCACAACCGGGTTACGACGCAGCACTGCAAGAGAGTTGTAGCTGCTTCAGTGCGAATTGGATCCCGGGCCCCAGACGTTACCCCCATGGAGCGGCAGACCTCTCCTGTCTCCCCGCTGCTCCCCTCAGCAGTGTACTTCGTGGATCAGCCTGTTCTGCTCCCCACTGTCTCTGGCGAAGCCTCTCACCACCCCTGCACCTCTGGCCTGTACCCCAGTTCTGAAGTAATTTTTTTTTTTATTTTTATTTTTTTTAAAGATTTATTTATTTATTCGTACAGAACTGGGGTACAGGCCAGAGATGCGGAGGGTGAGAGGATTCACCAGAGACAGAGCAGGGAGCAGAACAGGCAGATCGACGAAGTACACTGCTGAGGGGAGCAGCGGGCGGGTCAGGAGAGGTCTGCCTCGCCATGTGGTCACCTCCGGGGCAGGCGGGAATCGAACTCATGTGGAAGCGGCTTTAGATTCTCAGTGCAGTGCCTTAACCCGCTGCGCCACCAGGGAGGGCCAGTAATTTTTTTTTTAAAGGGGGAGTTATGACAAGCGACAACCTGGATGAAACTTGAGTTCAGTAGCTAAGGGAAATAATCCAGTCACAAGAAGACAAATGCTGTCGGGTTCCAGGCACAGGAGGCCCTCGAGTAACAGACACGAAGTACAGGGGTGGTTTCCAGGAGTGGCGGGAGAGAGAATGGGGAGTGGAAGTTTAATGGGCACAGAGTTTCAGTTGAGGCTGGGAAAGTTCTAGAGATGATGGGGACACAACAGTGTGAAAGTGCTAATGTCTGAACTGTACACTTCGAATGTACAGTTGGTGACCGCTGTCGTGTGTATATTCTCTCTCTCTCTCTCTCTCTCTCTCTCTCTCTCTCACACACACACACACACACACACACTGTCCTGATTCTCTGTGGCTGCATGACCTCCTCAACAGTCACCAAACCTGGGCTTGCTGCCTTTTTCCCAGCAGCTTCTGCCCAGACTCCCAGGGGCAGCGGGTGGGGGGTGGTACAGATTGATGAATCAATGTTGTGTTGAGGCTGAAGAGTCGTCTCTCGGGCTCCCTGGAAGGCAGCTGGCTGTGGGCTGGGGCGGGGCAGAGGCAGGGAGGCGGATTAGCATTCACCGAGTGGCCCCTGTGCGCTGGGCGAAGTGCTTAGCAGGTTTAGCAGGTGCGAGGCATACAAATGAGCAGCTCTGTCCTGGAGGAATCCACAGTCAACCTCTGCCCTTACCTGCCGCCAGCCTTCCCCATCGTGGAGATGTGAGGAGGGTTAAGGGGAGGAGACACTGTTTTGCAATTGTCGGCCTGGGGTCAGGACTTGGGGATCTTCCCAGAGGCCAGCACTGCCACTGACCTCCAGTACAGAAGTGCCTCTGTGTCCAGATCTTGGGGCTCACTGGGGCTCCTGGTGGGAGCTGCACAGTGCTGCTCAGACCAAGGTGCAATAAGGGAAAGGAAACCTTTCTGGGTACTCCACTTTCTGCAGCATTTGGGGGTTGGGAGGACCTCCCCTTAGCTGACTGAAGGGGCTTGCTTTGGCCAGGATTCCCTTGAGATCACAAATCCCTAGAATCAGGGACTGTTCATGAGGACCATATAAGTAGTTTGGGTCTTTAAAGAGGGTCCTACACCACCCCTCACGCCCCAGGCATATGGCAGACAGGTACCCCAGTGAAAAGCATGATTGGTGGTTTAAGCAGAAGATCCCGACCTCAAGCAAGTACTTTCTGTTTATTCAACAGATATTTTATCGAGTTCCTACTTAATACCAGGCACATTAATAATTCATTCTCTGCTCTTAAGCTGGACAGAAGGTAGTGATCTAAGTATAATTTCCAAAGAGTTAAAAGCAGGAATCTCATCCAAATACAGAATGAACATATGTCAAAGATCTTACTGCACTCGTTAACTAACCTGGGAACCAATAAGATGAGAAAGCTCAAAGAACATCTGAGGAGCTGGGACTTGATGGGAAGTCACACCAAAATATTTTTTTTCTTACGTTAGAGACAAATCTGTCACATGTCCTGCAGAGCAGTAAAACTGGGGTTCGTTCTCCTGCTGGCCAGAAATCTTTTGCATCTCTACCAGACAAAACTCGACAAGTTAATCCGGAACCTCACAGTCTGAGCCCTTCACAGCACACAGCAAACGACAGATTCAGACAGGGAAACAACTTCCAGGAGCAGCCCAGCCCAGCGGACGCGAAATGCGAGCCACACGTGTCACTCAAGTTTCCAGCACCCTCATGAAAAAAACAAACAGATGAGATTAATTTGAATGATACACTTTATTGAGTCCATGCCCAAATTGCGGTCACTGTGACATGTGCCCTTAGCTGAGTTTCAAGTACTCAGTAGATCTGAGCAGAGTCCCAGAGACTTACATCATCTCCAGGTAGGTCTGTAGGGTTGGAAGGAACATAGTGTCATGCTCTTGACTTTTCCTAGATTTCAGATGGTTTTTCCTGCCACGTCTGTGCCCGTCCCTATAACCTAGTGGGCAAGGGTCCGGGGAAGATGAGTCCAAACGGTGGCCCTGAAGAGGGGTTTGTGCGAGGCAGTTGGGTCAACATCTAGGTCAACCAAAGCTCTCAGAGAGGTGGAGCAAGGGCCAGGTTGGGCACAGAATTCTCCGGTTGGGATGTGGTGGATCAGAAAAGACTCTGCAAAGGATGAGTGGGCTTCTCAAGGCGGAGGAAGCAGGGAGGGCAGAGTGAAATAGAAAGCAGGCAAGGACACTCCGACTGGGTGCGTGAGGCGTGCAGGGGCCGGCAGGTCATAAGGGGACCTGCTCATGCCACTGTGGGTCTGGGGCAGCTGCGCCAGACATCCCCCCGGGGTCTTCGGAAAAGACTGGTGCTCTCTGGAGACCCTTCACGGAGCAGAGAGCCCTGTGACTGGGAATCCCCTCCAGCTCCCTACCCTCTCGTCACCCCAGCTGTGGAGGGGATGAAGTCTGCCTCACGCTTGGCAGCTAAAAATATTTTGGAGGCATCAAGTTGCAGGTGTGATGCCCAAATTCAGAGTGAAAAAAGTGTGGTAAAGGTGACTTCTGAGGTCAGGACAGAGTGAAAACTCCTTCTGGGCTGCAAGAGGGTAGCAACATGACCTGACTGGTGGGTGGTTTGGGAGCTGAAGTCCCGGCCAGGTCAGAATAGACAAAGAGAATTCTCAGCCTGCCACCAACACAGCTCCTGGCCAATAGAGGCCAGGAAGGGCCTGGAGCAGGCTGCACCTCACCATCTGGGTGGAGATGAGAGCCGGCTTTACTTCCTCTTGCCCTTTATGTGTGAGAAGCCCAAGAGCTGTCCTTGGGCACTGAGACCTGGCGCTCAGTCCTGTGAGAGGCAGGATGCATGCAAGCAGGCAGAGCTGAACAGTGAAAGAACCCGCAGTTTCTGAAGCAACCCCTGTGGCCCCCACCTCTGCAACTTCTAGTTCTACCTGAGGGGCACAGAACTAGCTACCAGAGTTGGACTGCCTGTGGCTCACAGGAAGGGAGAGGCAGTCTGGGGAGGGAAGATTTCTGGGCAGCTCTGCAAGGGAGTGTCCTCACTGCAAAAGAGCCCCCCCCCCCAGCACTGGGGTGCCTGCCCCAGAGTGGGGTGGGGGCAGGGGTGAGGAGCCTTCACCAGCCTCCTTGTGGCCGATGTGTTTTGAAGTGGCCAGTCTGGGAGGGCAGTTGGCCCCAAGGTCCTATTTCCACTTGGGGTTATGTAATCACCCTGCATGGGATGAAGCACCCAGTCGAAACAGGAAATCTCTGATCTAATCTCCCTGGAGATTTGACTTCCCTGTGTTTTTTGCCCTGAACTGATCACAGCTGAGACTTGTGGCAAAAGTCTTCTGATGAAAATTGAAGCCCAAAGCAACAGAGGGAACTGAGGTGTGGCTTGGGGTGTGGCTCAGGCCTGCTGAGCCCCAGCCTTGTGTTTAGAAACGAATTCTACAAAATACCAAATATTTGGCTAAAGCCAAATCCAGTGTGATACCCGGCTGTGTTCTGAACACCAGATGTGGGCTCTGCCTCTCGGCCTCAGTGAGACCTGTGTGCTTATTCTCCCTCCTCTGTCCCCCATCAGCCATCACCCCCCGCCCCCAAACCAGCCTTCACCTCTCATACAGAGGCTGTGACGTGGCCTGGGTCCTTCCTCTTAGATTTCTGTAAAGCTCCTTAATGGAGTCCACCCAGAAGACTTGGGAAAGGCCGAAAGCAGGGAAATTAAACCCCACGAGTATCAGTAGGCCTTAGGGTTCACCCAGAAAAAAGAGAGGAAGCAGGGAAATTAACCCCCACGAGTATCAGTTACTGGGCTGAGAAGGATCAATCAGAATGACATCTCAACTTCGAAGGCTGCTAAGGTGGTCAACATGCCCCAATGATACGAAGGAGAAAGCACAGCTCAGCTAAGTCAAGGAAGTTGCCGAAAGTTTCACAGCAAGTGGTGGTGGTGGGGCTAACGCTCCAGCCCCCCTAATCCTGTCTTTCCTCAACCCCAAGTAGAGCTGCTCTGAACTCCGGAGGACCGTGAAGCCCCAAGATCCCCACAGTGAAGTGGCTCTCTGGGCCAGGTATCAAGTAGCAGCAGCTGGGGGTCTCCTCACGGCACAAACTCCTAGACAAGTAAGTTACATGTATGGGCACACACTCCCCTGAGAACCTGATGAGAGCTCTGGATTCTCTCTACACCCTCACGTACAGACAACCTTGGCTGCAGTTTCATGGGACACAAAAGTCCAGAAATGCTCTGTGTCCCTGGGTGCCTCTGTGGGGACAGAGGAAGGGTTTGGAAGAGTGGTGGAAGATGGAAACCAAGTCTTTGTGTGTGAATGTCGGGGTGGGGAGGAAGCAAAAAGGGGGTGCTGCTGGTGGATGAGGAAAGAGCCAGCCAGAGCAGATGGGGTTAGCTGGTGACACCCCATCCTCAACAGGTTGGGTCAGGCGGCCTGGGGCCTCCCAGGGTGAAGCACAATGGCCTAAGTGGGCTCTGGGGCTGACAGAGGCAGGCCCCTTGGCCAGACCTGAGCCGTCTCATAAGGGAAGTGGCATTCCATCCCTCGGCTGGGGTTCCAAAGTGGATTCCCAGCCGGTCTCCTGAAGCCAGCGGCATCCACAGTCAGAATAAGAATGCTGAGTGGTCTTGGTCTCAAAGTCACCCAAACCTTCCCCTGCCAAGGATGGGGTGGTGTCAGGCTAACCCAGCCACCGAGCCAGCCTGTTAAAAATAATGATTACATAAAGAAAACATCCTCCCAAAAAGAACCCCGACCAATGTGGGCTGGGCTGGGCTGGGCTGGGCTGGGCTGGAACAAATGCCTCTGACCTACCTCTGAGGTGAAAGGATCTATTTCTTCCTTGAATTGCTCCCCCAGTTCTGTTCATTCACGTGCTTGCGCAGCAGACACCCAGAGTGTCTTGGGTTTGCCCCACTGTTCTATTTCCAGCCTGTTCAGTTCCTGTTGGGCCCTGAAGCCTCTCTCCTGGTCAGCTCTGCGCTCTCCTCTCCCCTCCTTCCTTTTCTCCCTCTGGGGTGGGGGGAGGGGGAGGGGGGTCTGTCTTCCCCGGTTCCTTTAACCTCTCTCTTCCCCCCCTCCCCTCCTCCACTTCCACCCCTTCACTTCCTCCTCATTCCGTTCAGAGACTCTCTCTCAGGCTCCTCTCTGGCCTCACCTCACCGCCACCTTAGCTCCCACCTCCAGTGGCTCACAGGTGTGTGTGGAAATGACTCGGGTGCGGCCCTGACCCCTGGGCCTTGGGCAGAGAGGTGGAACTGAAGGTGGAAGGGGGTCTGAGGCATCCCCAAGCACAGGTTTAGGGAGCAGGCAGCCCCCCTCACTGCCCTCTGGCTTCTCACTGCATTGGGAAGCAGGTGTTCCTGCTGTTGGGTCAGAGGGATGGAAATGGCCATGCCAGTGAGTGTCCCCTGAGCACTGATGTCCCAAGGCCCTGAAGCAAGTGGACATGGCCTCCAGCCACCCCCGAGGGATTTCTGGGAAAGGGTTTCTGTGCTTTCTAGTATAGAAATGAGGCTGCCAACTTTCACTCCCCTGGATGTTCCTCTAAGTACAAACCAGTGAGAATGCCACTCACCTCCTAAGTCTGGTGAGCCGTTTCCCATACTCTCTCTGTTTACTCCTCCAAGCAAAATCTGCAGGTGGTATATGGCTATTCCCACTTTAAAACCGGGGAGCCAGGCTCATAGCAGCTAGGTCATGTGCTTGAGGCCACACACTTACAAGTGGCACAGCCATGGCACCCAGACTTAGTATTGTGGGCATGGACAGTGGTGGTGCTTGAATTGGGGGGCCAGCTCCTACCCGGTGGTCGTGTGTGGCCATGGACCCATTGTCGGGGTACAGACAGCAGAGCCAGGCTGGATGGCTGAAAGCTACTCTGTCAAATTCATCTCCGTGCCCTGCTTCCTCATCTGTAAAATGGGAGCGACTGCAAGGGCTTTATCTCCAGGCTTTGCCCTGAGGATTCACCCACACGGAGGGCCAGGAACAGCACTTGGCCTGCTGTGAGCACCCGGCATGAGCTATTACTACTTCCAGAGGCACCTGCGCTCCCAGTCTCTGGGGAAGGCGAGAGCACCTCACTAGTACTTTAGGGCTGCCAGAGACCTCATCCACCCACTCTCTCCTTTCATCTTCCCGCCATCACTCCCATTTCACAGATGTGGAACTGGAGGCACAGCCACAGCCTTGGCCCAGCTGGGTTCCTGGCGCAACCCTTGCAGGCTCTGTCTCCATGGCCTGCTTCCACAGCAGGGATTCTGTCCAAGAGTGCAGACCCTGAGCAGCCATGTTGGTGCCTGGACAGTTGGAGCGTCATGAGGAACAGAAACACCGATGAAGATGGCAGAAGAGGAAGATGGACAGGAGAAACCCAGCACACGAACCCCGGGCTGTTCCAAATGGTCTCCGATGCCAATCTGAAGCCACGACACCAGGAAGGAGACACCCAGTAGGTTGGAGCCCAGGAAACTGGGGGTAAAGGCTGTAGATGGGAGCACTGAATACAGGGGTGTGTGTGGTGGGGACACTTGAGGTGACTGGCACACAGTGTGGTGGTGGAGTAAGAGGCCCAGCATCACTGGGAATTAATTATTCTAGACGAGTTGTGAGGCCAGACAGGGGTTGGAATAACAGGTGTGAATGACAGGAAAGCAGCTAGCTCATTCACTGTCTGCTCACTCATTCACTCATCCTTGAACTCCTGAGTACTGAGCAGGGACTGGAGATAAAAACCTTAGTGAGTAAAGCATCAGTGAATGAGCAAACAAGCAGCCAGCTATCACTGTGGTAAGGGCTGTAATGAGGGGCATACAAGGCACTATGAGAGCAAAGAAGGTGACAGTGGGATGGGCCTTGAGGAGTACATAGGAGTCTGCCAGGCAGAGGACTTACTACTGAAATGTAGAAGGTACAAAGAGAGAGGGACCTTCGAGGCAGCAGAAACTCCTATTGCCCATTACTTCTGATTTCCTTTTTGTGCTCCATTCTCTTTTGTTCAAAAAAAAAAAAGTCAAGCAAGAACCTTGGCCTTGTGGGACCTGGTAGAATACTGGTCTCTATTTTTATTCCTACAGGGAAGTTTCTGCCTCCTTTTTCCTCTAATCAAAAAATTACCAACCCTGCTCAGAGCTCTCTATTGCTAGGATTTCCTGCAATAAAGAGCAAGGTTTTCCCTCTGGAAGTTGAGCAGGGGGGTGGTCTAATGATACTATATGCTGGGAAATAAAATATAAATGGACCCTAATTTATACTAGAGTGTGGATGACTGACACAATTCTCTGCATTGATTAGAACACAAAGAGAAGGCTGAAGAGAAAAGGGGGTCCCTGAACTGTGTTTGTGTATGTGTGGTGGGAGTTAAAATGAGGTGGAAGTTAGTGAGACACCCTGGCAAGGGTAGAGAAGCTCAAGAAAAGAGATAGAAGCAACTGGAGACCAATTTTCTAGTCCTGTCCAGGGAAATCCAGCTTATCACGGTCCAGCACACTGAGCTCCGCGTGAGAGCGGTAACACTGACATCCTACCCTCACCACCCCAGGAACCTCTGGGACTGATTGCCACCTCTAGTGGGGTCCTGAGAGAAATGAGGTCCCTAATCGATTTGCCAGGACAAACAGTGCCATCCCCTCAGGGAGGAGGCAGTCCTGAGACAGGAGGCAGTGGGGAGCTGGGCAGGGCCCGGTTCTGAACCCCACTCCTCGGTGCTGTGGCTGCCTGGTGTACTACGGAGGTGGCACAGGTGGGCTGTGCAGGCCGGCCCGCCAGCCGCCTGGGAAGGGTTAAGGCTCCTTCTTCGTGATGGCGGTGGCACAAATCTGCTCTCCATAACAACTTAGGAGCCACCACTCCCCGGAGGGCCGCCATAGCAACGGGTGCAGGAACAGTTCCTCTGGGCCTCCTGGGCTGGTCCCTGGTCTTCCCGAGAGGCAGCTGGCCAGGCTGTGAGGAGGAGGAGGCCTCCTCTCTGGGCCCTTCTGGGCCCAAGAGCAGAGGGCCTGGAGGAAAGTCTGTTTTTGTTTGTTTCCCATTATTTGTTTGCTCCCAATATTTGGTCACCATGGTGGAATTTGAAGTAACTGTCCTTGACAGGAGGAATTGGGAACGGGGTGCTGAGAGGGAGTCCCCAGGAATACCTGGAATGGAGTGGTGCCTCCAGTCAAGGAATCCAGGTTCTGGTCCCTGTGGAGGTCTCCTCAGGGACAGTCAGGCCCAGCTCCAGGGTCTGTGAGCTAAGGGCCCAGGAAGCCATTGGGGAGCCCCATGCCCTACTGAGCCCTAGCAAGGTCGGGAGGTGCGGGGCTCAGGAGGTGTGTGGTGGAGGGGCAGGGGGCGCTTGGGGGCCCTGCTGGGCCAACCAACTCCTGCCTCAAGGTTTTCCTTTCTTCATCTTCCACCTCACTTCCCACGACCTCTTTCATCCTTCTCCAGCCCTCTCTTCATCACCCCCTTCTCGTTCCCTATTTCCTCCTCTTCTTTCTCCCTCTTCTTCTTTTCCCGTCACATTCTTCATTCACTCAAACATTGCTGGACTTGAAGAACTGGCTGTGACGGGAGGGGGGAGCAGATGGGATAAATCAGCTCTCTCAGGTAGCTCATAGCTGGGAGAGAAAGGATTTCACAAGCACCCAAGGCTCCAGGTAGAAATGGTTAAGTTCCTAAAGGAAGAGTTACAGGATCTCTCTCTCAGCCCTCCTCATTATTCTGACAGTTTCTCAGACAGGAAATGCATAATGTAAAGAGAAAAGCTTTCACATTATTCTCCAAGGACTCCTAGGAATGCTCTAGAAGTGAAGGGCAAAGCCAGCTGAAGCCTGAGCTTGGGAGGGACGAGCCAGGATAGGCTCCACAGACTTCCACCAGGGCCTTCTCTGTCCTTTCATCATTCCAATTCATAAAATGTTACTTGTGCTCCCAACACTGTGCTGAGCCCTAGGAACTTACAGGGCGGGCAACTCGAGAACATATAGTTACAAACAGTTATAAATATGGTGAGGAAGCAAGCCCAGAGATGGGGGTGGGGCAGCCTCCCCGACAAAGGGACATTTCAAGTCGGGCCCTAGGGGTGAGACTCAGCCTAGCGGTGAGCACTCAGCCAATGGAAGGAGTTTCGGGGAGGGGTGTACAGTGGTTCTCTGGGAAGAGTGCTTACCAAACACTAGGGGGCGGGGATAGAGCATTGTCCAAGAGTGGCAGGGGTTGGCAGGGAGGCTGGTAAGCAGAAGAGCCTGGAGGCCACCTTACTTTGCAGGATCTTACTCCAAATGCAGTGGGAACCCAGTTTAACAGGGGTAACATGATCTGGTTTCTGTTTTAAGACGCTCTCTGCAGCTACTGGGTGGAGACTGGGTGGGAAAAAGCAGAGGGGACCCAGGAAGATGAGGATGCAGGCCTTGCAGCCCAACTGCAGCGTCTGGGTAGAGAACAGGAGATGGGGACTGCATGGAACATACTGCAGAGTGGGAAATGCTATTCTTTTTAATCTACTGGTTTGGGGGCTTATCTCCCTCATTAGACCATAAGCCCCATGCAGGCAGGGACACAGCTGGGTCCCCAGGACTCAGTGCAGGCTCCTAATGACTTAAGGCATGACAGATGAGGAGGGGGCAGGAGTAATGATGGACCCAGTTTCTCACTCAGCCCCGGGTGGAAGGTGGTGGTGCTCTGAGAGGGCAGGACCAGGCGCGGAGGGCTGTCCAGTAGGCAGTGGAGAGCTGGACAGGCCACAAGGCAGTGTGAGCAGCGTGGAGAGCATGCAGGGCGGGGGGTTACTTGGGCCACTGTTACATGCCCAGCAAGTTGAGTGGATTCTGGAACACAAATTAGGAGCAGAGGCCCAACATGTGTCCGTTGAATGAGTGGAAACGGCTGAGAGTCCTTGGCTAGAATTAGAGATGTGACAGTAACTAGTGCTCGGAAAATGCTTCAGGCTGTGGGAGTGGAGGAAGTCCCCTAGGAAAGTGTGTGGAGAAGAGAACTCCCTCCCACCCCAGACCTCTGCCATTCGAGAAATTGCTGATAGGAATGCAGGGTCCCGGGACCTTCCTGATGGCCCAGCAGGTTAAAGCGCAGCACCGTGAAGCTGCCCAAGGCTGCTTGGGTGAGAGTTCCATCCCCGGCCCGGAGGTGACCCACAGGGCGCCGCAGACCCCTCCTGACCCCCCGCTGCTCCCCTCAGCAGTGTCCTTCGTCAATCTGCCTGTTCTGCTCCCCGCTCTGTCTTGGGTGAATCCTCTCACTGCCCCTGCACCTCTAGCCTGTACCCCAGTTCTGAATGCAGAAATAATCTTTAAAAAAAAAAAGCAAGCAAGCAGGGTCCCTAACTCAGCAAATGGCAGCTCCCTGCAGTGCTGGGATACGCTTAAGGAGTGACCTGACCGTAGAGGCAGGCAAACATGTCCAGGAGGGGCTGGCCCTGCAGTCCTGTGGAGAAAGGAGTCGCTTCTTGCACCAACAGCGGCCTTGACCCTCTGACCTGGACTCCCTGCCATCTCCCGGCTCCCTCTGCTCAACCTGAAAGGCTGCAGTCGGGCCCAACCGAGGCTGCCCGACAGAGCCAGTGCCAGAGTGCCCCGCAGTCCTTCCTGGCCTCTAGAGCAGGGCGTGCAGGCAGGGGTGTGGTGTGGCTCCCACACCCCAGGTTTCGGGGCCAGTGTGGGTGCCACCTGTAGTGTGGGCTCCCTGAGAGTGAGCTGCGGGGGCCCCGAGGCTGCAGGGGTAGGGGCTGACTGCATGTTGCCAGCCCAAGCCCGGGCACCCATCCCGGAGTGACAGGAGTGACGGGCACCCAGTCACTCCTGTCACGATGCGCCACCAAGGCTGATCTCCACCCCAGCGCAGACCCGCGACCAGCTGGGAAGAGGCCAAGGGCCTGCGAGGAGGGCGGTTCCATGCTACAGTTCAGGGCTCTGAGGAATTCGTGCTGGGGAGGGGCTTGTCTGAGTCTCGTGTACTCTGCACCTTCCTCCACCACTAATTGGCTGTGTGGCCCCATGTGAATCCCCTCCCGGACATGTGTGCCTGCCTCAACGGTCAGGTCACTCCTTAAGCGTATCCCAGCACTGCCATTTGCTGAGTTAGGGACCCTGCTTGCTTGCTTTTTTTTTTTTTTTAAAGATTATTTCTGCATTCAGAACTGGGGTACAGGCCAGAGGTGCAGGGGCAGTGAGAGGATTCACCAGAGACA
>NW_004567127.1:8569633-8578265 GCF_000260355.1 Condylura cristata
CCCCAATATCTACCGACAATGGCTATGTGCTAGGTGCGGCTTCATCTACTACTATGACTCCCATTCTACAGAGGCAGAAATAGAGGTTGAGACAGTTAACTTGTCCAGGCCCAGCATCCAGCTTCAGCCTCTGACTCCCAGAGTCCACCCTGACGGCTCCAGCATCCTGCTCTTTTCACCAGCCCCTAGTTTGGGCTCAACTCCAGCTCTAGGGACGGGAAGAAGCCAGCACCTCTTCCTTGACAGCCCTGCCTGCTACTTGGAGGTGGGAGGAGGGGCTGTCTCAGCTCCTCATGCACTTCTGACCCTCCTGCCCACTGTCCCTCCTCTCCTCTCAGGGGTCTGGGGGTGTCACCGAACCCCAGCTGAACCTCCTCGTTTCCCTAAGGTCCACCCTGGCGTCTGGTCTCCAGGCTACGGCCTGGGCTCTTAGGCCTGATCATGAAATGGCTCCACATCGAGCAACCGAAAAAACCAGCCATTCTGGACGTGAGCCCTGAAGCGTAACATTACGGAGCCAGCAGCCAGCAGCGCTTCCCATCCCATTATCACCGGGCCAGGCTGCTCCAGGCCAGCCTAGCTGCAAATGGCTTTCTTGGGGGGGGGGGGGAGAAGGAAGGGGGGGGCAGCCCCTACTTGCCCTGCACTGCTGGAGGAGAGATTTTATCTTTAATTGACAACTGGCTGCCTGCCACGCCTGGCCTGGCCTGGCCTCACCTCTGGGGCCCAGGCGCCCAGCCCCATCTTCTCTGCTCAGCTTTTCGGAACAGGTTTCCTTGCTTCTTCCCTCCCCTCAGTCCTGCCACCGCACCCCCTCCTGCTCCCTTGGGGGCTCTTGTCCTTTCTTAGTGTGACAGAGCTCAGAAACCTGTGGAGAGAAGCCTGAGAGCTAAGTGGGGGTGGGGGCGGGGGGTGATGTGGGGGACTAACACTGAGCATCCACTCTGTCACATGCAGAAATAAGACACCGGCTGAGGTCTGTACACTCTCTCTAAAATAGCGGTGATCGTTATCCCCATTCTATAAGGAGCTGATCAGTGCATCACCCCAAGGTACCCAGCTAGTACATAGCAAGTGAAGACGGACCTGAGGCCCTTGAGTTTACACCTGGCTTTGTAAAAGCCACAACTCAGGAGAAAGAAAACAGCAAGAGGAGCAAACCTGTGGAGCCCATGGGACCCCCTTTTCAGTGACAGCTAGTAATTTCAAGGTGGCAATGGTGAGCAGGCAGCCAAGCATGGGCCCTTCTGAGAGCACAGGGGGCCACAGCATGCACCCCCATGTGAGTGAGGGGTGACCAGCGAGCCTGCCTTACCACACCCCACCACCACCCCTCCTCCGGGCCAGGACACCCCCACTCTGTCTCGGGCAGCCCGAGTCGAGCCACAGTCCGTGGAGGCCTCAGTCCATCAGCTACCCAGTCATCGCCACGCCTCCGGCATCCCCGGGGCCTTGGCCCACATAGAACAGAGCCATTTCGGGGAGGCCCCCCCTCCCCACACAAGCACACAGGGGCACCAGGCATTCCTTAGACAAGCAGGTCTTCTGGTGCCCGCCGTGAGAGGTGCAAGAGCCCAGCTCTGCCCAGGAGCCAGAGGCCCTACGCATCCTCCTCCCAGCTGAGGCGGCACTTCCGCTCTGAGCACGAGTGGTCAGCGCTAAGTCAGGGGCTCGGCTGTCTCGGGCGAATCCAGGGTGGACAGTGACAGGGGTATGAGGTGGAAGCCCGGGGAGGTCCCCGCAGACACAGAACCAAGAAAGGAGAGGCAGAGGCAGTCACATCACGCAGGTGCGCCAGATGTCTTTATTGGGGCCGGAGCACAGAATGACAGTCGAAGGCGGCACGCCTCAGACACACACGGGGGACAGCTTTAGAGAAGACTGACTGACACCAGGAAGGGGGGGAGGCTGCGTGGGGAGGGACGAAGGCCAAGGGAGGGGCAGAGGCCAAGGTCGAAGGGGTCACCTGACCTCTGCTATTGCACACATCCTCTGGCCACCGGCCAGGAAGTACAGTATTGCAACTGGTCTCCGCTCGCCCGAGGCTTCCCCTTCTCAGACCCCTGAGCCAGATGGGCAGACAGACCCCTTCCCTGCCCGTCTGCCCAGCAGCATCTTTGAAAACAACTGGACGAAGGGACAAAGGAGACAGAGCGAAAAAACAAAAATAAAAGACAAAACGCCCTCTCTGGTAAGGACCCAGCTAAGGTGGCGGCAAGGCTGGGAGCAGCTTCAGAGGAGCCCCTGACAGTCCCCCACAACTGGGGCATGGGTGGGAGGTAGAACCCCAACCTGGGGTGGGGTGGGGCTAACGGAGCAGTGACCCTCGGGGCAGTCTGGCCTCCCGCAGGCCTCCTGCCCACCGGGGAAATACCCCTAAGAGAGAGAATCGAGTCTGGGGCCACCCAGCTGGCCTTGCAGGCCCGGGTGCACTCTTCCTGGGACACTCCACTTGCGTTCAGCAGAAACAAGGGACCAGAGGCGGGGAGGGAATGAGAGCTGGGGTGGGCCAGGGCTGGGGAGACACAGCCTAACAAAGAAAATAGAAAACTAGCACGTGCACTATACACAACAGTACAGAATGTATGAATATAGATACTATATGTGCATATATATCTTTCCAATGTACAACAGAACAGAACAGCAGGCCCGGATGGCTCCGGGCCCCGAGGGTCACATGGGAGGTTTTCCGTCAGTCCTGTGCAAACAAGGATATCTGAGTCCTTCCCAGCGGAAGATTCTTGCCTGGATTCCAGAGTTTCCCTAAGCCTCTGGCTTTCTGTCTGTCTGCCTGTCTCTCTCACGCTGGTGCCGCTTTAAGAGAGGGTGAGGACTTCGGCCTGGGCATAGTTGGACGAGAGGGCGTCTTGGCAGGTCTCTGTTTAAAGAGCACAGGTGTGAGACACTGGGACGCACGCTTTCGGCTCAACACTGCCTTCTGGGGTTGGGGGAAGAGCGGGGACGAAGGGTTCAGCAACAGCAAGGGAGAAACAAAGAATGAGCATTAGAAGGAAGCCACCGACCCACAGGCTGTGGGCTAAGGAGCAGGCCAGGAGCGGAGCTGAAGACTTGGGGGCCCTGGGCTGAGGCCAGGAGAGCAGGGATTGGTTGAACCCCTTCATCATCCCTCTGCTGACCCAGCAGCAGACCAAGGTGTCTCCTAGGTGATGGGAGAACTCATCTCCAGACCTGCTCAGGTAATGAGCGTCAGGTACCACAAGCCCCCAGCTGTCAAAGCTCCAGCGTGCAGGGCAGCGTGGCCACAGCCCTGCAGGCTGGCATGGAGGCAGTGCCAAGGTGGGGTATGGCCTGTAGCCCCAGGCTGTCCCTCAGACCGCTCTGCTCATTGTGGACCCCCACACAGCACCCCCAGCGGCATACCACCCAAATCTGGCAGGAGCTAAGCCTCGGCAGCCAGCAGGGGAAGGCAGACAGGGGCAGTCGGGGAGGATGAACGTGGCCATGTCAGGAAAGAAGCCAGAAAATAGCATCTTACTGAGAAACCCAACCCAGAGAGCCCATCTTGACAACCGTTCTTAGCCTGAGTTATCCGTGGCCCACCCCTTCTTCGACCTTCCTGAAGAGGGGGGAGCGAGGCAGCTAACACAAGATTTTGGGGCGTGACACTGGCCAGACAGAGGGGGTGCTCGCTCCTAGGGAGCTGTGAAAGAGCAATCAGCCCCAGGGTGCTTCCGGGAGCCCCAGTGCCTGGGCAGGGATGCAGCCTCCCATCTGACTTCCACGCGGCCCGGCCTCTGGGCTCTGAGCTGAACAGGCATTTCCTCTTTGGCTCCAACTCAGCCACAACCTCTCCGGAGTCTGCGGAGCGGAGGAGAGGTCTCTCTGGTGGTCTGTAGCCCTGGACCACTAGAGTGCGTGAACCACTTCTACCTGAGCCGCTCCCCTGTTCTGAAGGCCCCTGCTGTGTGAGAAAGGCTTCTAGAAGTCAAAGCTATGCCTACGGGCCTACGTCCAGATTCAAGGTAAAGCAGACTGTGCTTCAGATGGTGGGTGGGAAGAGGAACCTTCCAGGAGCAAGGAGGCCTACGGCCTGGGTGAGCCTGAGGCCTGTGCAGACAGGGCCTGCTGCACAGCCGGCAGCCATAAGCTCCAAGACTCACTTAGTCCTTTCCTGGGGCCCTCAGGATCCAGACTCCTCAGCTGTCCCACTGGCTAGGTCCTGTGTCTCCCGTGACAGAAGCCAGTGGGTGAGGAGGGACGTGTGGGAGCCACCTCCCAAGGCACTGGGGGCTCCTCCTGGCACTCCTGCAACGTGTCGCCAGGGACATCTGTGCCCACCATAGGGGTGCCGTGAGCATGCCCATCCCTGTAGGAGGGAAGAGAGGGAAGAGGCGGTGGGTGCCGTGGAAACTTGGGCTCCTGACAACTTGAGGGCTGCCACAGAAATAGCCGCCTCGGCTCCCCAAACCAGGGAGGCAAGTCAGGAGAGAACAGCAGTGGTTCCTGTGCTACTCAGGACACCGAGCTCAGCGCGTCCCGGTCACCGCCAGGACCTGGGGTCAGGACGCTCCGCAGGGACAGGAGTGAATATGCTCCATGAGGAAGCGGCTGGGTTCTCAGACCTAGCTACGAGGGGAGCGGGGCCCCCCGTGTCCCCAGGCTGCCCTGTCCCTGTCTCCATAGGGGCCCGTCTCTTTCTGCCGGGCAGTCACAAGACTCCCTCTGCATCTTCTCAATCCTTAGTGGGGCACCACAGAGCAGGGCTAGGGTATCCCAGGGCCTACCTGGAATAGACTTTTCTGGAAGGGCCATTCCCATATCTGCCCAAAGCTGAAGGAGACGCTGGAGTGGAGATGCTCCCGGAGCAGCTTTTCAGAAAGCCCAACCCCATCGTGAGTGATGGTTTCTTTCCGCCCCATTCATCTTTCGAGGTGACCCCCAGATCTCCCGGCCTCCTCCAACCCAAAGGCTGTCTTGCCGTACCCATCTTTGCCCACCCTGGGAGGAGCAGAGATGGACCTTCCAGAATCATTCCCTCACACAGTTGCATAAGCCGACTCTAAAAATTGCCAGACGCACGACTCCGCTGTCAGGTCTAATTCCCATCAGGTGACACAGGAGATGTCTGCGCGAGGTATTCCTGGGGCTAGGGGGCCTGGCGAGCCGGTCACCTGCGTCTCGGCCCTCCTGGGGTCGGGAGCAGGTGGGGGGCAGAAGGCTTTTGTCCCCACTTCCCCTCAGCTGCTCCTGCCGAGGGTGCACCCCTGCTCACTCAGTGACTCACAGACCTGTTGTACCCCCAGGCTCGTTAGGTAAATGAATACACTTAATTATAGAAATTAGATGAGTCTCCGGTTCTGGCAGGAATACAGAGCGCAGAGGCTGGCGGAGAGAGGCAGGTGACTCAGAAGCAGAGCTGGGAGTTTGGGGGAGCGGGAGAGTGAAGAAAAACTGTCGTGGAAGCAGCGTGCTGAGATGCCACCGCTCTGGGCGCAGATGGGAGGCTGGGCACGCTGGGTGTCACCCGCCAAACCCGGGTCCCCGGCCGAGGCTGCCTGGGGCTCCCACTCCAGACACCCCCACCTGCGCCTGCAGACCAAAACGGGTCTATCCTCTCAGAGCAGCACTGCTCCTGAGGATCAAGCACCCCCACCATCACAGAGGTGCCCCCAGAGGGAGCCTTCCTCCTTGCTGGTCTGCGTGTGGGACGGACAGACAGACAGACAGAGACGTGCAACTGCAGACTGTTTGGTTCCTAGCTGAAGGCCACGAGGAATGCATCTGCTGTGATTAGGGTGGGCCCTGAGAGGGAGGAGGGGCCCCGAGACCAGGGCCTGGGTGCTGGCACTTCCAGCTCAAGATGGAGGCCGATGGGGCAGAAGTCCTGAGGAGTCCCCCTGCTTGCTGTGAGGCTCCAGAGCTGAACATTTTGGGGAGCTGGCTGCTGTGGTCAAGAGGCTCAGAGGCCTGAATTCCCCTGCATCCCGCCCGGCACCCCTGGGCCCCAGGAGGAGCTGGGGGTATGTGAGTGTGCCTGTGCGTGCCTGGAGCTGGGGAGCCCAAGCTGTGGCTATGGACCTGAGTGTCCAGGCGGCGGGCTGGTGAGGGGGTGGAAGGGGTGGGAGAGCAGGAGCTTTCTCTGAGGGTAGGGCGAGCTGTCTCGCGATGCCAGTGGAGACAGCCCCAGACTGGTTCCAGCAGCAACCGCTATGTTGTTTACACTCCGGGACTGTTCACAGCCTTGGTGAAGAAAAGGCACAGGGGTCAGAGGGCTGCAGCTCCCGGCCCGAGTGGCTCTGTGGGATGGAGCCACATTCCGGGGGCTCTGCTGGGCAGACAGGCCGGCTGGCCACCTGGGAAGGCTCCCCAACTTTCCCTGGCCTTAGGGTCACCTGGGCTCTTGAGGCCCCAGCTGACCTTTGTGGTCTTGAGGACCACACCCAGCTGACCTTTGCCCTTTCACTGTCCCCAGGTAAAGTCCCTCTAGCTGCACGGAGACCCCACAGCCTCCAACACACTCCTTCCTTGAGCCTAAGGAAGCCTGTCAGCACCCACCACCGTCCTCCCAGGGGGCACACACGCTGGCACTGGGCAGCGACAGGTGAGGGTGCACCTGTGCCGGTGGCTGGAGGCGGCGGGGCCCACGGGCTCCTGGGCCCGGGTGCAGCCCAAGCGGGCACAGAGAAGTACGCGGTGGGGTCTGGCGTAGGGAAAGTTGCCGACTGCGCACTGGGAGTTTGGCGATGCTAATTGCCACACTTGCTGAGCAGGCCCTGTTTCCCGGCAACCCACCTGTTCCCTCTCGAAGGTCACTCTAATTGGCTGAGCTACATGCTTGTTGCCAAGAAGCAGTGTGGAGGCATCTTGGAAATAGAGCAGCTGGGTCCCACGAGCACCCAGAGATAGGGTGGTGGGGCACAGGTGCCCCCATCCGCTGCACGCACACGTGCGGCCCATTCACCAGGTGCTCCTGGCTCCTCAGGACCTCGTGGTCTCCACTCTGACTCACATCCTCACAGCCTCTTCCACTCAGCCCCTCGCAGTACTGGGATAAAACCGGGGGTGCTTAGCATTCAGCTCTATTGACTCAAGTTCGACTTGGGGGCTGGGCCCCCCCATCCCACACTCTAGACCAGCTAGGCCTGCTCCAGTCATAGCAAGACTCCGGGTCTGACCAGCACATGGAGAGGCTGAGGATGGGGGCGCACAGTGGCCAGGGGGTTGGGGGGTCCAGAAGAGGATCTAAGTGGTCCGAGCGCATTGCACCTGCAGCATTCAGCTGGGACCTCTGGTCATCTCCTTCCAGATGCCAGGCCCCTGCCACCCAAGAGGACATGTGCCCAAGAGGCTGGACAGACCTCTCATGGACTTGGTTAAGGTGGGGATGGCCTGAGGTTCCTGTGTGATCAGTGAGAGCACCAGGAAAGGGCCTGGGCAGGTGCCCGTGAGGCTGATGGGTGAGCAGGCCAGAGGACATCTTGGAGGACAGGCCATCACAGGCTCTTCTCACAGCAGCTGTCTCCAGCTCAACCCATCCTGGTGTGAAGCTTGGGGACAGTGGGAAGAGTGTTGTGGGGGGTAGGGGTGGGCCGGAGATTTGGCTGGAAAGAGGGCTGGTTAAGAAGCAGCCCGAGAGGCCAAGGGAAAGCTGTTTTGGGGCCGTGAGTATTATCCCAAAGCTGTGCAGGCATCAAGGGAGGTCAAGGCACAGGCCAGGGTCCTCAATGCCTTGATCATTTCTGGCCCCGCCTGTGGGCTCCACCACCCAACCTCTGCTTGGGGCCAGCAGTGGGGTCTCAGTCTTCCCTGTCAGATGGGCATGGGCTGCAGCTGGAACCTTCCGAATCTTTCAGGACACCCCTCAGAGGGGACCCACTCTCCCTGCCACTCCCACGGCCTGGTCACCTTCTGGTTCTGCCTCAGAGGACCTGCATCCAGGTGCCAGGAGAGCCGGGCAGCCCCTCCTGGACTCCAGGACCCGGGGAGGAGGGAGCACAGGGCCTGCCCTCCGCTCTGAAGACCCTGAATGAGCACCTATGCTCACCCTGACTGTCCTCGGGGAAGCCTCGAGGTTTGCAAAGGAGGCCTAGAAGGCAGCAGTGATCCGTGGCAGGTACAAAGGTGGCAGACCCTGGTGCCCCTCAGCCTTCTCCCTGCAGGTGCCAGGGGTAGAGTGCAGGCCCTGTGTACTTCTGGGGATGCGGAAGCCTTTCTAACTCGCGGACTGGGAGATCAGAGCACCCTTCCTAAAAGTGGGGGCGCGTCCAAGGCAGAGGAGATGGTGGCCACGGCCTCAGGGGAGGAGGAGACCTCACATTTTGGGGGACACACTGGGGAGGCTGTGCTCCATGGGGACTCCCCACGTGCCCGGCCTGGGGAGCCATACCTTTGCGGACGCTACCATCGGCACAGGCATAGTCCCCCGCGCTGAGCAGGAAGCAGGCAGCAGCTTTCTTGTTCCTGTCTCGGGTGCCGGAGCGTCGCAGGGCCCGGCGTTCCTCGGGAGTGGGGGCAGAGGCCAGGGGCTGGGTGAGGCCAGCTCCCTCCTCGTCTGACAGCACCGCATTGGCATCGCCGTTCTGCTTGGAGTCTAAAGGGGGTGACAGAGCAGGCTGTATGAGGGGCTGCCTGGGCCTCACTCCTCAGGCCTCATGGGGTCCTCACCCAAGCC
>NW_004567127.1:8578939-8592306 GCF_000260355.1 Condylura cristata
TGGAGGCCTGAGGACATGGGGCAGGGCCAGGATGGTGGGTCTGCAGGCTGCCAGCATCTCTCCTGGGAGATGGGGCCACAGCCCAGAACGCTTGCAGCAGGACACCCCAAGTTGGCCCGCTGCTGGCTGCCCCATGAGGTCAGCACAAGGCAGGTGGCAGCCAGCTTCCTCCTTGGGGCTGTCTCAGGCTGACCCTGAATGAGCTGCACTCCCGGGGAGAAGGTCTGGCCTGCGTGGCGGCCGGGCGCTGCCATGGTTACACCAACAGGCAGCTCACACAGCTGCGTCCTGGACCACCTGAAAGCTATCCGAGTCTACCTGGCAGCCAAGCGGAACCAAGCACCCAAAAGGATTTAGAGTCTCTGGTCTAATGGCCCCCCTCTGTCTGGAGAGGACTCAGAGGGGAAGAGCCCCAATACTGCAGTGGGCCCCTGCTCACCCGGCAGCAGCACAGGTGAAGCTGGGCCCTTAGATCTGGAGAAGGGGGGCGGCTCCTTCTGCAGGCAGTGGCCCCAGCACTGGCCAGGAGAGCCCCTACTGTGTCCACGCCGTTAGGGCGGGCCCAGGGCATGGTTGCCAGGCTCAGAGCTGAGTGTGACTTGAGGATTTGTGGCTCGGGGATTCGTGAATTTTGCTGCTAGGTTTCCTTTGAGCCCCGAATGGACCTCAGGGTATACCTGTGATGCCTTGGGGCATTATTTGGGAGATTTCTATTCAGGGATCAGGGAAGGGGGTACCACTTTAGTGGGAGGGGGGGACAAGGATGGAAACTTTGTGAGACCCAGTGCCCTCAGGAATACCCACCAAGCAGGTCAAGGTGTCCTCGGTCAGGTACCTCCCCTGCAGGCCTATCACCTCGCTTCCAGAGCCTAGCCTGGGAGTGCTCCCTTAAGTCTCCTTCATCCTCTCTTCCCTGCCAATACCTGACACCCAAAGGATCTCACACTGGGAATCCCATACTTCTCTCAGGTACCTAACAGGTTCCCAGCCTCCAGCCTAGCTCCTCTCATAAGCTTTCTGGGGTGGCCTTTGCTTGAAGAAGGGGCTCACGCCCCCAGACACCCCCCTTCCAGGCTGCAAATACCAGTTTCTCCCCTGTTCCCCTTTTCCAGACACACCCTCTCGGTTCCTTCCATCCATCCCAGTTAAACCCCGAGCCCAGGACTCAATCGAGCTGTGTGGAACAGAAGGCAGCCTCCCACTGCCGTTACGTTATCACATTTATTAGGCCAAGAGACACCAGACTCGAACGTTCGGGAAGAAATGATTCATGTGTTGCTGCACCTTGGGAGAACAGCTGCCCTGCTCCCTCGCTAATAATGACAGTGCCTGACCTTTGTAAAGTGACTGTAAGGTAAGCCCTTCCCTATCTGGTCGTCATTTCGGTCTTGGGGGGTCTGGTGTTAACATTTCCATTTCACAGGTGAGGAATCCAAGCCCAGAGAGGGTGACTGACCCATCTCAAGGCCTGGTGGCCAAATGGGATTAGAAATCCAGGCTCCTAATTTATATCCCGTCGCCACCGATTCGGGTGGGAACCCCCCCACAGAACCTGACCTGCAGGGAGTTATCAGAGAGCCAGGGGACGCAGAAATCCCGACTGCATCCTTCGGCTCTAACGCTAGAGGCAGGTGTTAGGCAGCGGCGCTGGGGCAATGCAACATAACTTGAATTGGCCTGAGCTAAGGTTTACCTGGGGACTCCACCTAGTCGGGGGGCCGGAGGGGGAGGGGAACAGGGAGGGGCGGCTTTCTTTCCAACCCCCATCTCACCTGCCCGTTTCCTCTGGACCACGCCTTCTTCCGGGGCCGGCGGGCTGGCATCACTGTAGGTGCTGTCCCGAGGCGAGGTCTCCTCGGACTTGCAGTAAATGGGGGACTCCAGCTGGGGCGGCCGCGGCACGTGCTTCTTTCGTTTCTTGGGCAGCTTCTGCTTGGCCATGGCCAGCGAGTAGTACATGCCAAAGTTGTTGACGATGACGGGCACCGGCATGGCGATGGTGAGCACCCCGGCCAGGGCGCACAGCGCCCCCACCAGCATGCCCGACCACGTCTTGGGGTACATGTCCCCGTAGCCCAGCGTGGTCATGGTGACCACGGCCCACCAGAAGCCGATGGGGATGTTCTTGAAGTCGGTGTGGTCGTTGCCCCGCGGGTCGGAGGGCCTGGCGCCGATGCGCTCGGCGTAGTAGATCATGGTGGCGAAGATGAGCACGCCCAGGGCCAGGAAGATGATGAGCAGCAGGAACTCGTTGGTGCTGGCGCGCAGCGTGTGGCCCAGCACGCGCAGCCCCACGAAGTGGCGCGTGAGCTTGAAGATGCGCAGGATGCGCACGAAGCGGACAACCCGCAGGAAGCCCAGCACGTCGCGGGCGGCCTTGGACGACAGCCCGCTCAGCCCCACCTCCAGGTAGAAGGGCAGGATGGCCACGAAGTCGATGATGTTGAGCAGGTTCTTGACGAAGTCCAGCGTGTCGGGGCAGCACACGATGCGCACCAGGAACTCCAGCGTGAACCACAGCACGCACACGCCCTCGATGTAGGTCAGGATGGGCTCCGTCTCCACCTCCCGCCGGAAGCGCACGCTGGTGATGTTCCCCACGCGGTGGATCTCCGTCACGTTGCGGTCTATGTTGAAGGCCTCGTGGGTCTCCAGGCAGAAGGTGGTGATGGAGACCAGGATGAAGAAGAGAGAGGTGAAGGCCACCACCTGCGGGTGGAAGGAAGTGGGGCGCTGTCAGGCAGGGCTGCGGGGGGCCAGGGTTGGGTGGGCTGGGCAGGGGCAGGGCTGGAGGGCAGGTGGGGGTGGGGTGGGCAGAGCTGGAAGGGCCGGGCAGAGGCAGGCAGGAAGGGCACCCCGCTCCTGAAGGGTGGGCCACCAGGCAGTCGTGGCTGGTGGGAAGTGGGATACAGTACAGCCGGGCTGGAATCCCCTCTGCGGAGGGGCTGCACCCTCTGCTTGGGCCCCAGGGCAGCGCTTCCCAGCCCGGCACTGCACAGAAACTCAGAGCTGCTCCTGCTGGGAGGAGCTGAACCCACTGCCCACTGCTGGCCCCGCCGCCTTCTAGCCAGATGTGCATTAAGGGTTTTTGAACTCAAACTGGCACAGAGCTCATCGGGGAATCTTGTTAAATGTGATCCTGATTCAGGAAGGCGAGGGCAGAGCCCAGGAGTCTGCATTTCTAGAGCTGAGGCTGCTTGGGCACAGACCACACTGGGGGAAGGGGGTTCCCCAAAGTGACCTCTTGGACCAGCAGCAGCACGAAGCAGTGAGAAGTGCAATGCTCAGGCCCCCTGCAAACCTACTAAATGAGAAAAGTGAGGGTCAGGCCCAGTCCTCCAGGTAATTCTGATGCACGTGGAGTTTGGGGTCCACTGCAGTAAGGGGTATACCCAAGGCTGGGGCCCAGCAGGAATGATTTGGGGCCCCCGGCTGCCAGCCAGACCCCTTCTCCCAGCTCCAAGTCCCAGCCCCTCTCTCTCACTTCTCCCCTTGGAACACCCAGCTGACCACCCCGACAGTGAAAAGCCTCCAAAGGATGACAGCACACTGTGACAGGAAGGAGGAGTGCGGCCTGCCCAAACACCAGCCTTCGCCGTCCTGAGAACTGCCATCTCCCTGACCGTACCCCCTGGGTGCGAGAGAGCGGCCACTGTAATGTTGGTAGAGTGGTGACAGTGGAGAAGAGTGGGGCTAAGTGCCCCCCGGTCATGAATGGAGATGAAATGCACGTAACAGTGCACACTGTGGAGGCTTCATCAGGAAGACAGGTCCTGGGGTCCCTGCTGCTGCCTTGCTTGGTGGACCGGGGTGGGGAGGGCAGCTCAGCAGAGGGCTGAACCTACCCAGGCAGATGAAAGGACCCCATACCACTTGGCAGCCCCCCATGGCTACCCCACCCCAATTTCCCCTGCCCCCTGGGCCTTGCAGAGGTGTTTCTCTGCATTGCACTGCAGGGAGGAGGCATGCCTAGTTCTTAGTCCACTGTTGAAAGAGGGGGTCCTGGGGGGATGGAACAAAAAGCACCTTCAGGGTTTCTGGAGCAGGAGGAGCAAGTCTGTACAAGGAACTGAGAGAACCAACACTCACTAGCTATTCCCGCTGCTCCCCGCTGGCTCAGCTGGGCACTGTGACCCTGGGAGGCAGGACCGTCTGTCTGCCCAGAGGCCCTGGGAGGTAGGCTTCATCATCCCATTTTTATGAAGGTGGAAAGGAAGATCAGAGAGGCTTATAAACTTGCCTACAGTCACACAGCATGGGGTGGGGGAAGAAGCTAGACTTGAACTCAGCACTTTGCTTCGCCGCAGGCAGGGTCCAGTCACAGGAAAGCCTTCTCTGAATTACTGATAACGCTTCCAAGCTGCACCCTCTGGCATAGGGCAGACACATGTAAGGAAGACTTATCTTGCGCTCGCTCGGGCATGGATGGGTTGATCAGATCAGGCATAGAGGAGTGGGCTGGGGGAGTAAACCACACTGGGATACACTGTCCCACTTGAAATTTTGCCTTGGACTTCTCCCCTGTGAAAGTAAATTTCAAGCTCCCTTTCTGGCTTATTCTTCTTCCCTTGAGAAACGGGTTATCGGGGGAATCCAGGGTGACAGGGGCCTGCGGGTTCTGCATCACCATAGGAGAGGGGCTCAGGAGGTGTCTGCCCACAGCCACCTGGATACGGGAACCCAGAGTCCTGGGGTGTCCCCCCACCCCCAAATCAGAGAGGGCTGGCTTAGGGAAGGGGATAGCACACCCCAGCTCTGCCAGGAAGCGTGGGAAGCCGGAGTTTGCTCTCCCTGAGAAGTTAGCCAGGAGACCTGGCCCACCTGGGAGCCTGCGTGAAGTTAATTAGCGATTTGGAAAAACAAGTTCAGGAAGAGCCGCCAAGGGGCCAGCTGAGGGCACGAGGCGGGGGGCAGGGAGGGCGCCCGGCCGAGGCCTGCCCAGTGCCTTCCTCCCGGACAGGGTGCTCCTTCTGGGGCAGGTGCAGTGGGTGCAGCCAGCCTCCCGCTGAGGCACAGCCCCTGAATTCCCGCTGTGTTCACTCACTTTCTCAGCCCAGAATGCCCCATCTCCTTACAGACCCCTCGCCCTCGCAGATGACAGGTGACGTGGGGCCACCGTCCCTGTTTCTCAGAGGCCACAGAAGCACGAGACACAGAAATGACCCACTCAGGGGAGTCTCCTGACTGAACTCAGAGCCCTCCGTGCTCTTGTCAACCAAGTGGAGACACCCAAACCTCCCGAGGAGCCTTGATGGGCCTCGGTCTCCCAAGGCCCTTCCAGGCCTCTCAACAGGCAGCAGGCACCCCCGGAAGTCACACCCCAAAACACAGGACCCTGGGCTCTGGCAGGTGACCCAGGCGGGTCCTGAAACTATACATTCCTATTCGAGGCTCAGATTAGTCCCCAGACTGCATTATTTTGTAAGTGGGGGCTCCAGCCCACAGTTGGTGTTTTCCCAGACCTTCCTCTCTGGGGGTAGGGTCTCTTCCGTGTTACTCTTTTGATTTGGGGGGTTTCCGGGGCCATAAAAGGCTCAAGGAGACAGTGGTAGGGTTGAGCAGCAGACCACCCCCCCCCCAACAATGTGGGCAGTGCCAGCAGTGAACATCTGGGCCTCCTTCCCATCGGCCCCTGCCGGACAACGACCTCGGGGCACTGGGGGTTGAGGGGGGCTGAGGAGCCCTGGGCTCCGTCCCAGCCCTGCCTCTAACCCGATAAACACTCCATGCCCATTTCCTTGTTACACAACGAAAAGGGTATTTGTGCCATATGGGCCTCTCCCTCTGCCCCCACGCACCTCCCCAGTGTTACTCGAGGGTTAAATGCTCTTCTACATGGGATGTGCCCTCAGGTATCCAGTCAGTGCTCTGTAAATGCAGACAGAGCTGAGGTGATGGCGAGCCCGGCATGCAGCCTCTGAAGGCAAGTGGGACATGGCATCAAAAACATCACTTTTTAGGAGTGAAAGGGACTCGGAAGACATCCAGGTCAACACCCTTTCTGCTGTTCTGGAGAAACCTGAGGCCTGGGAGAACGGAACCGCCCTGGCCCCGTGGCTAACGCCGTCAATTCTTCCCACTGCATGAGGACACAGCACACAGATGCTGCTGGAGCCCAACTGTCCCAGTGGACACTGCTCGTGGGCTGGTCCCGCCGGCTGGGAGGAGCCAGGGAGGCCTCTGAGCAGGAAGGTGCTGCCCCCTCAGCTCTCTGCTCCCCGTGGCTGGCCCTGTCCTGCTGTGGATCCACCATCCCCAGAGACCCCCTGGTGGGCTAGCCCTGTGGGAAACTGAGCATGAACAAGGCACAGACATTGTGCTGGGTGCCGGGCAAGAGCAGAGACCAGCAGACCCCATGGCCCTCAGTCCACACATCTTACTGAAGGGAGATAGTGTAATAGGGAGGAACGTAAGGAGAGAAGGGGGTAAGACTTGGAGGATGGGGGAGCAATTTCAGACAAGGCGGTCAGGTAAGGCCTCCGCGCCTTCAGAGACCTGAGGAGTGAGGAAGGGCGTCATAAGAGGACCCATATTTTGAGCGGCAGAGAGAACAGACCGTGCAAAAGCCCTGTGGCCACAGCAGGTTTGGTGGGCTGGGGGGGAGTGAGCGTAGTACCCACCACACAGGGCCGTTCTGACGAGTAAAGGAAGTGGTGGCCGTAAAACAGCACAGAGCCCTGCGTGTCTCAGGAATCTGGCACAGGATGGGTCGGGGGGAGAGGTGACAGACACCAGTCATTGGAAATGAAATACAATCAGCGGGGGCAGGGGAGGGGAGCCAAAGGAGGGGGGCCAGGGAGACAGATGGACAGATAAACATAAGAACACTCATGCCCAAAAACCTATATTAAGGATGGAGTGTAGGAGAAGGGAAATTTGAGAACACAGCCAGAGACACTTGCAGAAGAAGGTTTGTGGGGATGGGGTGGTTGCTGAGCCTCCCGGGGAAGCCAGAGCCTAGTGCCCAGCAGGGCTGGAGAGAGAGTGGGCAGTCCTGGGAGCAAAGACGCAGGCAAGGAGGGAGTGTGCCAGGCAAGGCATCTCTGAGCGGTCTCCGGGTTGCTGGGCGAGGCCTGCACGTGAGCCAGCCCCTCTGGGAAGGCCCCCAGGAGGCTGGCTCTGGCCCCTCCCCGACCAGCTCAGTTCCAAGCTGGCACTTGCAGCTTCTCAGGGATCCTAGGCCGTCTAGAGCCAACACGTCCCAGCTCCAGGAGACAGCCCAGTGCAGACCACTGCCCATGACATGACCTTATCCAGTCTCATGTAGTTCTTGGTCACTGCCCATTGCGCCCCGTGCTGGCCTATCTCTGCTTGGGCTGGTCCCCTGGCCGGGAAACTCCCCTCATCCCTAACTCTGCAAGGTTAAGCACTACCCACATGGAGAATTTATTTCTATAATTATTTATAACCTGCCTCCTTCTAAAAATTGTTTCAGGAAGCTAAGTCATCATCCAGCCTGAATAGTATTTCCCCTGAAGCTTCCCTGTTCCCCATCCCCTGCCCCACAGAAGGGGCTCATCCCTTCCTTCTCTCCTCCTACGGAACTTTACTTTTTTAAGACAGCTGTGTCTCCTCTCGTGAACATGCATATTACCGGTGCCTGTCACCTGGTTTCCCCAGCTGTCACCTCCTGCACCTGACCTGGCATCTTCAGGCACAGGGACCACCTCTAACTCACCCTTGTATTTACAGAGCCCAGTCGGGATGTCTGAGATGTACTAAGTGCTCAATAAACATTTTCTGAAAGACCGTACTGCAGTCAAGGTGACCGCCTGTTCCCGGGGAGTCTGTCGGGAGGAAAGGTGAGCCCCACTTAATAGGGCTAGAGGGACAAAGGGGTGCCTAGCTCTCCAAGGTGGGCCAAGCTGACCGCTGGGGGGGGAATCCCTGCCAGCAGTCAGGTGACCATCCGTCTGCCTGAAAATAACGCCAGCAGGTGACTGGGTCGTGACAGGCCAGCAGTGCCCAGGAGCAAGGATGGCATGAGTGCCCGGGGCCCCAGCATCACAGGCTGATCTGGCCCAGGGTAGAGGTGAGGGGCTGGAGGGGTTCTGTTCCCGAGGCTGGGTCACCTGCTCTGTTCTGTGTGCTCTTCCTGTCTCTCCAAAATAGCCCAAGTTTATTTCATCCCCTTCCCCCACTTTACACCCCACCCCAAACGGTGACAAACAGAAACACCTCATCATCCAGAGACAAGATGTTCAGCGCGAATGTTGGTCTGTGCAGAACAAAACAACAAACCCAGGCGGAGGCTGGGGGCTGCCCGCAGCCCGGTGGGACAGGTGGCAGCCCTTGGCCTGAACCCCCTCTGTCACCTCCTTCCTGGAGCCCTGGCATTACCCTGCTGGAGTGGGGGGGTCAAGAGGTGAGGGGACCTGTCCCTCCCTAGCCCGCCAGACAGTTCCAGCCCTCACGCCAAAGCTCATCGCCCCAGTTGGCCCGGGCATCACCCAGGTCGGGGAGCTGGGGTCTCAGAAGGGGCGAGCAGGAGCCCGGATTACCACCCTGGAAGCCTTGGTCCACCCTCTCCCTGGTGGAGGGAAGCCAGCTCTGCACCTCTTCTCCTCTTGTCCAAGGACAGCCCCAGAGTGAGAAGGCTCACTTGACCAAGCCCTGACCAGACCAGCTCTACAGAGCTTCTCTCTGGAGAGAGAACGGAGGGCAGGGGAGAGGCAGAGGCCGGCAGGTGGCCGAGGCTGTGATACCTCACACACCTGATTCAGGTCGCCTGCTTTGGCTCCTTGTGCAAGACACCGGGTCACACACAGCAGGTGTGCGGCCTTGAGCCAGCCCCTCTGGGTCTCAGTTTCCTTCTCCGTGAGCTGAGGTTAACACCCCCTGCCCCACCGGGGCCGGACAAGACGTCTGAAGAAAGCACAGGGGCAGCAGCCCACAGGATGGCAGTGAGGCGTGTGAGCCCCCAGCTCCTTCCTGGGACAGGGGGTCCCTGTGGGTGACCGCTGTATTCAGAGGGAAAGGCCATGGGAAAAACTCAATCTGGGCGCTGATGTCGTCAAAGAAGAGCGATCGCCCTTAATTGGGCTGGTAACTGAGCTAAAGCAAGCCCCACCCCAGGGAACCTGTGGAGACTAGGAGGGGAGGGGGGTGCAGGAGGGCAGAGGTCCCGGGGTCCCCTTCAGCAGCCCCGTCTGTCTGCAGAAGAGGGAGAAGGCCTGATTCTACAGCCTTGGGTCCTGCGGCCCCCAGCCCCCCAGCCGGCCCCCCTAAGGGGAGGAGGCTGCTCTGCTGGCGGTGAGCCCTCACTGCCTGGAACTGTGGGTCCCTGGCGACAGGACCAGCCCGTCCTTGGTGGACTGAGCCTGACAGGGGCCAGCCACAGAGAAGGGAAGAGGGTGAGCACCCCACCCCTGGCAACAGGCTTCCATAATCAGCTCTGTTTGCTTCCTCCTTGTGTCTCTCTTCCTCCTGTCACGGTGCACCCCTCAAATGAGCAGGCTGCAGAGTGAGATGAGACACCTGGGGCCCCCTTGCACATGCTCAGCCAAAGCCCAGGCCCCTTTCCAGGATGCCAGCCTCCCCAGAATGGGAAAACGGGACAGTGTGGAAGTCAGGGGAGGCCCAAGGCTGAACAGAGAGGGCATTCCAGAAGCCCACACCCACCGGCCTGGGACAACAGGGTGGCGTCCCTTCCTAAGCGCCTGCTTGCTCCTGGGCTTCCTGATGTCCCCCACAGGAGGCGCAGAACCTCGGACACTCCCAGGCCAGAGTTAAGGACCCAGTTGCCACCTGGAAA
This sequence comes from Condylura cristata, assembly GCF_000260355.1. Taxonomy (NCBI): domain Eukaryota; kingdom Metazoa; phylum Chordata; class Mammalia; order Eulipotyphla; family Talpidae; genus Condylura; species Condylura cristata. Next base: position 8,588,694 of record NW_004567127.1, read on the forward strand.
TGAGCCTTGTTCAGTGGCAAGAACAGGCTGTAATCCAAGAGCCAGGCTGCCTCTACCTACGGCATGAGCGCAGAAGGACTGACCCTGGCACAGCCTCGTCCAATAGATGGGGATGGCACTTCCCTCGCAGGTTGCCCAGGAGGACCAGAGCGGGCAAGCAAAGACCCCACGAGGCGTGGCCACTCATTTCCCAACTGCCTTTCTCCCTGTGTCCCAGGAACAGCTGGAGGCCAGCCTCGGCACTCCTCCTTGGCAGGTGAGTCCTCTTCGGGCAGGTGCTGTTCACATCAGGAGGAACAGCCGGAGGGCTGGTAACTAGGGGTGGCTGGTTGGCTCTATTAGTTTACACTTTGCACCTCTGAATCCTGTTTCTTTTGACTGCTTCAGTGGGAAGAATGAACCCTGCCTGGCCCCAAAGCCCCATCTCAACTGGCCTGACCCGGAAGGCCAAGCACCCCTTGCTCCCCGTGGACTCCAAGTGGCCAAGCAAGCCCTGCACTCACTCAGAGCGCGCCTGGCTGCCAATTCACTCAGCCAAGGAGAAAATAAAACTCGGTGATGGCACAGCCTCTTGAACTCAAGAGAGAGGACCCTGAACAGGTGGACAGTCCACAGGGCCCTCCGGAGGCTCAGAAATAGGCCCGGCTCCCTACCCACTTCATCCCATTCACGCCCTGCACGCTTCTCATCTTTCCCCACCTCCATTAAGCCACTTGGGCCTGCTCTCCCTCCCCCAACTCAGAAGGCGCCTGAGTTCTTGGGTCACGTCTCTCCCCGAGTGCACGCAGCCAGGAGTGGACACTGACAGGGCTGGGGATGTGTGAGGAGCCCAGAGGCCCTGGCCTGGGGCAGGTCTCGGGACTGGAGAGAGGTTAAGTGCCGCCGACCTTAGAGTGCCGCCGACCTTAGCCTGGCTCTCTGGTCTGAAAAAGGCCCTTGCGCCCAGGGACTGCCCTGGGATGCCTGTGTCCCAGGCGTGGCCACTGAGGCCCCGCCTGCCCCCTCCTCTTCCAGGCAGGCGGTGTATCTGCCCTGGTCAAGCATTCAGGCCAGTGTGGCCTCCCCAGCAGCCCGCTTCCCCATTTCCTGCCTTCCCCTGGCTGGAACTTTCCCTTCCGTGACAGGGTTGTGACAGGCCCAGGAGGTGACTGGGCTCTGAGACTCATTAGTGAGACAACTGGGGATGCCAGAGGTGACAACCAGTTCCACAGCAGAGGGCAGAGCCTTGCTCTTTCCTGTCTCCCAGATAGACCCCAGCCAGGCCAGGCTGCAGGCAGGCAGATCAGACCAGACACCAGCCCCCAGGGCCTTCTTGCCTGAAGGATCTGGAGCCTTCCCTCCCTTGGAGCTTTTAGTTGCCCAAGCACACTTCCCCCAGACCCCCTCCCACCTAAGGGACTTGTGGAAATTAGGTTGGCTCGGGGATGGGGGTGGCAGAGAGGGACTAGGTCTTGCCTGAATGAATGATGCGCTTCCCCCCTCCCTCATCCATTTCAAGCAGTAACCAGGGCTTCCTGGGAAGCCAATTTGTGCTGCAGTGAAGAAAAATGCAGCAGCCACAGATCTGGGGTGTCCCCGGGCAGCTCTGCGGCCCAATCCCAATCGCTGGGCCCTTCCTGCCTAGCTCTGCCCTCATCCCGGCTGTGGTCAGGCGTCTGGAAGCCCAAGGGGCACCCAGACGGGCACCCAGATCATCCTCCTTAGAGAAGCAGCAGCCCTCTCCCACTCCTGGAGGAAAGGGGCGGGCCCTGGCCCCGGCCCTACCTGTGAGGAGCTGAAGAGGCTACAGCCTGTGCCCCTCTCGGAAACTCACAGCTCAGAGCTGGCAGAGTCGAAGGCGGTGCGGGGCAGAGAAGCTAAGGCTGCCTCCTGCCCGAGCTGGTGCCAGCACACTTTCTCCCCCCAAATTCTGCATGACCCCAGCAGAAGCTGGAGGGCCAAGTCTGCAGGTCTCTGGCCTGTGTGTGTGTGGGGGGGTTGGTGAACACAAGCAGCTGTGCAGACCCTCAGCTGGGGGCCCCCCATTTGCTGAGAGGCATACAGCAGCGCAGCCATCTGGGGTCAGTCCAAGTAGTAAGTGTGTGCAACCTTCTGGTGAAGAAAGCATGGGAGAGTGGGGGTGTGTGATGCCCTGAGGACCCATGGGTGACAGCGGGGAGATAAGTCAGCCTGCTCCCCACTCCTCCAGGCCCCTACCCACGTGCCCCCAGCAGACCCCCAAGAGGCCAGGCGCAGGCTCACAGGCTCCGGCTACTCACCCTGGCCGCCCTGGAGGAGTAGGGGTCCTCGAAGAGCGCCCACATGCGCGGCTGCCAGCCTCGGCAGCTCCCGGCCCCGGGCCCCGAGCCCGCGCCTCCCTCGTGGGGCCCGAGGCGCTGCAGGGCCAGCAGCCGCTCGTCGTCGCAGGCCTCGTCGCCGGGGCCAGCGCCCCCGCCGCCGCCGTCCGGGCTCTCGAAGATGTCCAGCGCCTCCTCGGCGTCGCGGTGCTGCCTGTAGGTCATCCAGCAGCAAGGCTCCACGTCGGTCTCGTCGATGCCCCAAAAGGTGAGCTCCTCCTCGAACAGGGGCCCGCACACGTCGGCGGGGCAGTGCAGCTTGCCCGTGCGGTAGTAGTTGAGCACGTAGGCGAAGACGCCCGGGTGCCGGTCGAAGAAGAACTCGCAGCTCCCGCCGCCGCCCGCCCCGCCGCCGCCTTCGGACTCGGGCCGGCCCCCGCCGTCGGGATCGGCCAGCCAGGCGAGGCGGGTGCCGGGTAGCGTGCGCAGGGTGCTGCGGTAGGTCTCATGTCGCGTGCCGCCCACGTTGATGATTATCTTCTCCGACGCCTCGCCCTTGGCCATTTCCTCCTTCAGACATGTTTTGGACGGAGGCTTGTTCCCCGACTTGCGCCCGCGGTAGGAGGAGACACACACCGAGCTGATCATAAGAAGCGCTGCGGGGCTTCGGCTTGGGGCGGCCGCTGCCCTCCAAACACCCTTCCCGAGGAGGCAGCGTCAGGCGGGGGAGGGGGAGGAGAGCAGGAGGCGGCGGGAGGCGGCGGCGGCCCCCTCTGCGGCTTGGCCCTGCCCCTGCCTCCCCCCCGGGGCGCCGAGCGGGAGGAGTTGGGTTTCTCGGGTGCACAGGTGGTTGGGGTTTGGGCAGGCAGCGCCCGGGAGGGAGGCAGGAGGAGGAGAGGAGCGACTCGGGCGAGGGGCCGAGAAGGCAGGGGCACGCACGCTCACGCTGCCCCGCTAGGACTGGACACTCGGACGCTCCGGGCCCGGGACACGCCCCCACTTCTCCCCCCAAAAGACGAGCCGGCGCGCAGTCCGGGCGCACCGCGAGGCTCGGGACGTGCGCGCGCTCACACTCACTCGGGCCACCCTCCGGCTCGCAGACCGCGCCACTCGGCGGGAGCGGCCCTTTCCCCGCGGTGGCGGCGGTAGCGCAGCAGCAACAAGTCCTCGGAGCGGCTGCCGGGGCCGGGCCGGCGCTCTCACCGCAGCGGGAGCTCCGCGGGCCCGGGCTGCGTGCGGTCAACTCGCGGCGGCGGCGGCGGCATGTGGCCTCTTCCCCCCATTCATAAATCCAGCGCCGGACACGGGTGGCGGGCGGGGCTGAGCGGAGCGCGGCG
>NW_004567127.1:8593358-8602137 GCF_000260355.1 Condylura cristata
CTCCGCCGCTGAGCCCCGACTAAGCTTGAGATGCTGGCGTCTGGGTGCCCAACCGCCCCTGTCCCTGTCGCCGCGGAGGAATGGGGGTGTCCTGAGGTCTTGGACAGAGAAGCGCCTGTTCAGAGTAGAAGAAAAACCGTAACCCTGGAGCTGTCATGTGTGTGGGGTGGGTGACCCTGAAAGAGCATCCTGTTAACGCCCTGGCTCAGCCTTGCCGGGGCGGGGCCCATGGGAAGCGTCCAGGTCTTGCCCACTGCAGGTGCCCATGTTTGACTCATTGCAATTTGACTTGGCATTTTTAACCTCACCTCCCATGTGAGACCCCGAACTCTCCCAAACCACTGCTTTTTTCATCTTGATGGCTCCCACAGTGCCTGCCTGTCAGAGCCTGTTTGCTAAGTGATTGAGAAGCTGCCATACCCAAAACATTAGTCACCAGCCCCACTTCACTGGCTCAGTCCCAACAGCAATTTCCAGATTAATTTGTTTTTATTTGTTTTTAAGTCCAGAACTTCTCCTACATCTTTAGATTGCTCTTAAAAAAAAAAAAAAAAACACTTAAGGCAGCCTCCATGCCCATCTGGATGATGTAAGTGATGTAAGGAGGCTTTCAAGGCAGATATGCAAAGTGATGGACACACCTGCCCTGGACGTCTGTGCACCACCTGATTTCCAGATCAGGCAGCTGCTGGCCACCCCAGGAAACACAAGAGGCACCTGGTTGCTCTCCAAGGAAAGGTTAAAATGCAGTGCAAATGCACAGTGTGCTTATAAGCAAAAGTGTCTTAGAGTTTGCTGCAGCTCAAAAGAAATGTCCCAAACGTCATGGGGAAGAGAAGAGCTAGGGCTGGCCAGGCACTGAGTCAGGAAGGAACTGGATGGTTAATTCCATCTAGGTGGGTTCTGGCAAACTCTCTGGGGGTCTCTTCCCCACTTTCCATTCTCCACGGGCGAACTTCATGGAGGAAGGGTGGAAAGGGGGTTCAAACATCCAGCATTCCATATCTGAGTCATTTACTCATTTAATAAATATTTCTTGAGTGCCTACTTTGGCCAGGAGCGCTTTCAGGCCTAGTCAGTGAGTAAGTCTCCCCTTGCCCCAATGTGTGTCACGGAGAGGGTGCTTCTGTTCTGCCTTGATTGTGGATGGTGATGAATGCGTGGGAGAGAGGAAGGGAGAAAGCTCCCAGGGAAAAAGGAGGCCTGGAGGGGAAGCCAGAAAGCTGGGATGGTGTTGGGGGGCCTACTTGAAGGGTTTATCCTAGAATTCATGTTATCTGGTCCTTTCTGGTCTTTTCTTGGGGGGGGAGGAGGTCCACGTGCTGCGATTGCCATTATAGAGCTTGTCCCTGTCAGTTCTGTGTATATCTAGAACTCATGTTATCTGGTCCTTTCTGATCTTTTCGGGGGGGGGGGTCCACGTACTGCGATTGCCATTATAGAGCTTGGCCCTGTCAGTTCTGGTATATGAGGTCATGCTATTTCCCGGGAATCCAGAACCCAGGAAAGGAGAGAGCCCCCCTCGCGGTCCGCAGTGTGACAGCCCACTGTAGATAGGTGGGTGCTGCCCCCTGGTGGTGGTATGAGACATTGCTCCAGATCGCCCCTTTGGCTCTGCGCAGTGGTTGTCAATGAGGAGCTGATTCTGGGTTCCTTTTCAATTCCAAAGCCACAAGTGTCCCTCTCATTCTAACTCTCACATCTAGGACTCTGCACTCTCTCTCGCTCTCTTTTTCGTTCCACAAAGACCTTAATAAGCGACAGGTTTAAGCAAAACCATGAATAGGTCATAGTTGGGACTTCCTAGTTTTGCAAGCTTTTCCCTCCTCAATCACCATTCCTGGAAATCACAATTTCCAGGGAGTGTTGATTTCTTCAGGTAAACACATCTGTTTGGGAGCCAGTTCACACTGGTGCATCGGCCACGGCAGGTTTCCTATAATAAAAACGTGGCAAAAGAATAGGAAAATAGGACGATGTGTGATCCCAGAGTGACACTGATGGGGAGCTCCAAGCAGTAGTTATCTTTCTTGAACCCTCTAATAGGCCCTTGCTACCTGAGGGCTGAGGCTGACCCCACCTGTGGGCAGCTTGAGACTCTGACATCAAAGCCATAGATAGAACTTGCCACGCTAGGGGCTTGGTATAGAGCTCAGCCACTTTGGGGTGACAGGAGTCATTCAACTTTTTCTACCACTACCGTTCTTGCATTCTACTTGTTCTGAGGGGCCCCAGGTATAGGTGATGCCCTGGGGCATCCCCTCCACGCCCTTTGGCTTTCCAGCGCCCATCAGGCACCAGCCCTTCCTTCTCAGGTCCAGAAAGGAAGAACCAGCATCTTTCCCTAGCCTGCGCTGCTCCCCAAACCCACTGAATTGTGAGAGAGAAAGGACATTGCCCTTCCCAAGGGGAAGCTGGAAGCCTCCTCTCCCTTGGTTCTCTCCTGCTTCCCACCCCCAAGCAGCCTGCAGAAGCTTGCAGGTTCCAAATCTTAAAGCTGAAAACCTTCCAAGGAGGTCTGTGGAGAGAACCCATCCACCTGGCCTTTTGATGTGAGCTAGATGGTGCTGCCCAAGCTGAGTCAGGGCTGAGTGGCTGTGAAAATTCTAGTCAATGCGAATTTGGGATTCTGAGGAACCCCGATGATGGCCTTCAATGGTCCAGCTCTTAGAGGGAAGGAACCAGAAGGCTGCAGGCCACAGCTCAGGCCTGGCTAGGACCAGAACCTCACCAAGCATGGACTTGGCATCACCAGGCTGGGAGGGCCTGGGAGCCCGCTCACAGGCATAATTCTCCTTGACAGATCTCAGGGATAAGGAGAAGCATTGGGCCCTGGCAGGCAGAGCTGGGGCTGGGGTGTGGTCAGGGACAGAGAATGCCATCAGGGCCACGTGTCTGCATGCTGAACTGTGTCCAGAGGAAGCAGAGGCCTGGCACCAGCTAAGTGGACCCCATAGTCCTCCTTGCTCAGGGCCCCTGGTTAGGGACCCCAGCCTGGGGCCAGAGACATGAATGTGCTCACTCGCGATAGCTCAGGGCGCAGCTGGCAAGACTCCTGGGCATTCAGCATTTCTCCATCTAGAAAGTACAGATTGCTAAATTCCAGCAAAACTGGTTCATTCCATTATAGTAGTTCATTAGTCCTGCTGGGGCCGTCCCCTCCAGCAGTGTCCTGGGGACAGGGAAGCAGTCGTCTGCAGAGGCGGGCCAAACGCTGGCTCCTCTGGTGTTCACACCGCCCACAGAGCCTTGCTTGCATGGGTCAGCCCTGGATTTGCGGACAGAGGCCGGAGCTGGCCTGCCCTGACCCAGGGAGCCACAGGGTGGATCACTGCCCCTCAGCTGGCACCGAGGCTGCCACGAAGTAACTTAATAATATTGTGTTTGTTCTTGAGCGACAGATGTAGTCTTTGCCTAATTTCTTGGGTTCTTTCCACCTAAGAAGCTGTGAGCAGTGTGCCGGGCCCCGCTGGGTAGGCAGCGGCCAGGACATGCCAAGACAGATGTGACCGTCTCTGCAAGGCAGGAAACCCTGCCCGGTGCCTGTGTGTGTGTCCCGGAGCTGAGCACAAACCCACACACTCAACATTCGATTCCACCTGGATGCTGAGACTAACAGCAGTGGTGATAGCAAGGGGGGAGGGGGAAAGGTGGGAGAGGGAGGCGCCTCCCTGTCTGTACCTCTCTGTGACGGAGAGCACCCTGGACTGGAGGCCAGAAACCCCCGCGGGAATTCTGGCTAACCAGCTTCCCTGCTCCAGGACCTCAGCTTCCCTGCTGTTCCAGTTGCTCAGATAATCACTAACGTCCTGTTCCGGTTACCATCACGCTGAGCTGGGGGCCCAGTAACCCCTCAAATTTAGTGGTATATATATCCAACAGTCATTGTATCTCACTCATGTCTTGGGAGTCAGGAATTAGGTAGGACTCAGCTGGGCAGGTCTGGCCTAGGGTACCTCATGCAGTGGCAGTCAGCATACCTGTTCCAGGCCTCAGTCTCAGCTGAGTCCTCCAGGAGTCAGCTCCCATGCACGTGCCAGCAACTGAAGATCCCCACACCTTATGTGGGCAACCTCAAAATGGTTGGCCCCGATGGTCCTACAAGTGAGAGCTGTGTGCCCTCCTCTTCAATTCCCCACAGTGAAGTGACACTGGGCCATAAGGCCTGGGCCCAGGCCTTAAGAACTGGCGGTTCCCACTTCCTGTCTCCTGAGCTGCTCTCTCTGGGCCTGGCTCTTAGCTGAGCTGTGGGGTGAGTGGTCTGGCCGTTGGAGATGAGCCGTATGGGAGACAGCTGTAGGTGCTTCTCTGGCAAACAGCCCCTGTTGAGCCCAGACCCTTCTCACTGAGATCGGTCATTAAGCTGCCAGAAGAGTTGCCCAGACCATTCCTGAGTTCTTCACCTACACAACCCTGAGGTATCATAAAATGCTGGTTTTAAGCAATCAAGCCTGGGTATGACACAGCAATGTGCATTATCTCATTCAACCCAGTCATTCCAGTCACCTACTCTACAGACTAGGAAATTGAAGCTCAGGGGGAGTAAGGCCTGTGCAAAAGGTCTCCCAGGAAGCAGGAGGCCTAAGTGGCATTTGAACTTGAACTTGGGGAATCTGATCCCATACCTCCCAGACCCTGGAAAGGTTGCTACTTACTGAGTCTCCCTAAGCAGGAGGGAAGCGGAAGGCTGACGTTTCAGCCAACATTACCTTCAACTAAATGACTGAAGGCGTTTCTAAGAAGTGACATTTCCAGCTACTCCCCTATTTGAGGGGGGAGTTGAGGAATCTGGAGGGTGGGAGAAGAGGGTTTCCCTTCAGAAAAACTCAGGACCACAGCAGGGCAGCTGATTTTCTTATCTTTGTTTGCCCACAAAGATGACCAGCATGGAACCGGTTCATGATGGGCACTTAATGTTTGTTCAAGAGACAAACTCATCCTCAAAGGAAAAGGTGATGGAGTTGGAGGAAGTGGACCTGGATCTGGAGAAAGGCTCCTCTGCCATCTAGTGGCTATTCCTGGAACAACACTTCTCTATGGCCCAAGAAAATGGAAGGTTTCCTTAAGGACCTTGACTGTCTGTTTCTGAGGTCAAGCAGTTTCCATCCAGGCTGGCGGAGTGGGGTGGCGGTGGGTCCTCCCTGAGAAGCCAGACTTCTTGCCTCTTGCAATATCTGTGCTCCTGAAGGCTGAAGCAGGAAGTGTTTCCCCCACAGCAGCTTACTCCGAGGCTTCAGTAGGTATTAATACTTGGGGTTGAAGTTTGAGACAAATAGGTAATGTAGAACCCTTTATTTCATCTTTAACTTCTACGGAAGCTTGCAAGAGAGACAGTCGCCTTGAAGAGAGGGGCCACTCCCTCAGAACTTCTCACCCTCCTAGTCCCTACCTACCCCTCCTCACAGAGCTGGCAGGGATGGCTCTTCCAGGCAGCGAAGCACAGCAAGAATTCCCCACAAAGCCCTCTAAGTGGGCACCAAAACAGTCCTCCTTTTCCTTACCTGGAAAAGCCTGGAAACAAGCTGTCACCCTCAGAGAGCTGATGAAGAGCTCACACAAGGTTAGATGTGTGAAATATAGCAGGTCCTCAAGTAATGTCTTTCCTTAGAATGTGGAGGAAGGAAATCATGTAAGGACCTGACTTGGTTACTTGTCATTCTGCTCTATGCCAGTTTTCAAGAACCTTTTAACAGTGTTAGGTGAGGACTTCCTCCACTTGGCACTCAGCAAGGTCCATGACAAGCCTGTGAGTTGTTCAAGTTCTAGAGAGAGTCCTGGAAAAGTAAACCCTCTCCCTCCTCCGCCTCTCCCCCTCACCCCATTCCCAGCTGGTCAGCACTCACAGCAGCCACCCACAGAGCTTCCCCCTAAATCACTCTCAGGCCCCTGGCTACTCAGCCTCTCCCTGATCCCGAGACAGGTCAGAAAGGCAAGAGGTCTTTGGTAAGAACAGACACTTTATTGTACACCATGGGGAGGGAGGTATAGACAGGAAAGAGGGGCTTTGGGGTGACGATGCTCTGCCCCCTCCCCTGGGCTGAGTGATCTGACCAGGCCTCTGACCAGCCATGGGGCATATGGACTTTAGTTGTTCTGAATTTGTGCCAGGACCTGAAGTGATGCCTGCCAGGTGTGCTTGGGACTGTACAAAGCAGTGCTTGGCATGAGAAGGGGCCTGGCCCTCCTCCCCAACCTGTCTCCTGGCCTCCGTGAAGAGCAGCAGGCCTCGCGTTCCACGGCCTAGCAGATGCTCGGGGGATCGCGCGTGTTCCAACCTGTTCGGTCGCTCTTCTCTTCCCCGCGGAGGGGAGCAGCCTGGGGGTGCTTGCGAGGGCAGAGGGGCAGCCCCCTGCCTGTAATACTGCCAGCTTGCTCGTGGCCTGGACTCCGTCCAGCCTCAGCCTTGCGGTTTGGCAGGTTGACGTGGGAGGGCTTCTCCTGGCACTAGAAAGCAGCAGTCCCTACAGATGTATTGCTGGAGGGCAGAGCCAACCTTGCTGGCATCACTTGGGTGCCCACCTGCTCATCCCCATCTGGGCCTCGAGCTTCATGTTGCCTCAGTGGAGAGGGCTGAAGGCTCCCTGAGCCGGAAGCTGGTAAGTGAGGCTGGCAGGCTGGCAGGAGCAGGGAGGCATGCCCCAGCCTGGCCCTGGAGTCCACTCTGTCTCCTGTGGGCACTGGAAGGACAGCACCACAGCCTGGGAGTGGGGGACCCTGCGGGGGAACGCGGGGCTGCCCCTCCTCGACCCAGGGAACCTGAGGCCAGGGCTTACCTGGGCCTGTTGGCCTCACCCCAATTGCAGCTCCCCAGCAGAGTGAGCAGAGCCGGGGAGGGGCAGCTGTCCCCTCTGCCAGGACCATCTCAAGGACAAACACAGGGCAGAGGAACCACTGAGATTTTCTTCCGGATGAAGAGCTTGCAACTCCAATGGGAACACAGTAAGAGGTTGGCTGGAAGATGAACTGGAGGCTTTTCCCCAGGGTCCCGCCTTCCTGGTTTCTGGCAAGTTCGCTGGGGTGAGGACAGTGAGTCACCAGCCCAAAATGTCCTTTCCCGGTAGCAGGGGGCTTCCCGGGGGACCCTGCCCTGAGGCCTCTCTGACAGAACTGAGGGGGGAAGGGGGCAGGACAGGGAGGGCAGCATGGTCTTCAGGAACGGGGTGGACACTGGAAATCACAGATCAGCACCCCCACGCACCCACGCCCACGGTGGTACACACAGCACACACGCGTGCCCACACACACACACACACACACTCACTCACAGAGTTCTGGGCCCTACAGCTAACAGCAGAGACACAGCCAGGCAGGACCTGCCTCCAGCAGAGGCTGGAACGCTGCGAGCCACGGGATGAAGCAGGCTGCCCAGCTCAGCCCCCCGTCCCAGGCCGGCGGGCTGGGGCCACACGCTACAAAATTAAAAATATATCAAATATACAATGAAAATAGATCTGTACAGCACTGAGGATGAAAATAGCCCACCAGTCACAGTATAATATTGGGTTTGTCATTTAACAGCATTTACACCCACATGTACAGATTGAATATACAATAGAAATAGAATATATAGAAGAGTATCTATAGTAGGTGTCTCTCCTGGGCCTGGCTTTTCCTGTTGCTAATTCTGCTCGGGATCAGGCACCAGGCCAGGTGGGGGGTGTTGTCAGGTGAGAGGGCTAAGGCGGATGTTGTGCCCCAAAGCTCCAGTCTTTGGGGAGACGTGGGTCTCCGTCTCCCCTCGCACACTCAGGAGGACAGATGGGGCTGAGAGGACTGGGGATGGGAGGTGTGCGGGAAGGAATGAGTAAGGACAAAGTGGGGCGGAGGCTGGAGCCCCGCAGGGGGAGCCCCGGGCCTAGTCTGTTGCTCCTAGAGCTGAGAGATCAAGGACAAGAGTGACTCAGGACACTCCATGAGAGGCCTAGCTAGTGCAGTGACCTGTTCCGCCCCCACATCAGGGCTCGCCAAGATGGAGGCTGCAGTCCCAACAGCCTCCCTCCCTCCCTGCCTTCCTTCCTCCCATCAGCCCATGCATCCCGCCACCAGTCCATCCATTTTCCCATCAGCCAATGCTCCTCCCATCAGCCCACCCACCCTCCCGTCACTCCATCCACCCTCCTGTCGCTCCAAGCATCCTCTCATCACTCCATCCATCCTCCCTGGCTCCATCCACCCTCCCGTAGCTCCATCCATCCTCCCATCACTCCATCTCTCCTCCTGTGGCTTCATCCACCCTCCTGTCACTCCAAGCATCCTCTCGTCACTCCATCCATCCTCCCTTGCTCCATCCATCCTCCCGTGTCTCCATCCCTCCTCCCGTCACTCCATCCCTTCTCCCATGGCTCCATCTACCCTCCTGTGGTTCCATCCCTCCTCCTGTGGCTCCATCCACCCTCCTGCGGCTCCATCCATCCTCCCATCGCTCCATCCCTCCTCCATGGCTCCATCTACCCTCCCGTGGCTCCATCCCTCCTCCTGTGGCTCCATCCCTCCTCCCGTGGCTCCATCCACCTTCCCGTGGCTCCATCCTTCCTCCCTTGCTCCATCTATCCTCCCGTGACTCCACCCACCCTCCCTTGCTCCATCCCTCCTCTCATGGCTCCATCTACCCTCCCGTGGCTCCATCCCTCTGCCTGTGTCTCCATCCACCCTCCCTTGCTCCATCCTTCCTCCCGTGGCTCCATCCACCCTCCCTTGCTCCATCCATCCTCCCTTGCTCCATCCGTCCTCCCGTGGCTCCATCCACCCTCCCGTGGCTCCACCCACCCTCCCTTGCTCC
>NW_004567127.1:8602307-8607545 GCF_000260355.1 Condylura cristata
TGACTCCATTCACCCTCCCGTGGCTCCATCCACCCTCCCTTGCTCCATCCATCCTCCCTTGCTCCATCCATCCTCCCTTGCTCCATCCTTCCTCCTGTCGCTCCATCCACCCTCCCTTTCTCCATCCACCCTTCCTTGCTCCACCCACCCTCCCTTGCTCCATCCTTCCTCCCGTGGCTCCATCCCTCCTCCCATGGCTCCATCCCTCCTCCCATGGCTCCATCCACCCTCCCATGGCTCCATCCCTCCTCCCGTGGCTCCATCCACCCTCCCTTGCTCCATCCACCCTCCCTTGCTTCATCCATCCTCCCGTGGCTCCATCCACCCTCCTGTGGCTCCATTCATCCTCCCGTGGCTCTATCCCTCCTCCCATGGCTCCATCCCTCCTCCCGTGGCTCCATCCAACCTCCCTTGCTCCATCCACCCTCCCTTGCTCCATCCCTCCTCCCATTGCTCCATCCACCCTCCCGTCACTCCAAGCATCCTCCCATCAGCCCACCCATCTCTCTGTGGACATTTACACTCTAGTCAGGTTCTGGTCCTCCCAGTCTGTCTCCAAGGGCAGCCCCTTTCCGCGGGACACTCAAAGGAAGGGGTGCGTGGGGGCTGCGGAGCCCGGGCCCCAGGACGGAGGCTTGGCCCTCTCAGCAGCAGCCGCCAGCCCGGGGCAGCTTGGGAAAGGTCTCGGAGGTGCCCACACCAGACACGCCCGTGAGCTGGCTGTGCTTATACGGGGAGAGAGAGGCGGCCCACGGGGCAGGGGAGCAAGGCTCTGGGTGTGAGCGCCTGGACTCCAGGGACCCCCACTCCAGGGAGAAGCGCCTGCTAGCGAGAAGGTGGGCCTGGGTGGGCTGTGGGAGAGAGTGTGCTTCACAATTGTGCTCCGAACCCTCGGATTGTGCTGTGAACAGTTGAGTGTGCTCTGGAAGCCTCTCTGAGCATTGCCCCTCCTCCCAGGGAGCCAGACGGAGCCAGTCTGGGCTCCAGGGTGGCCGGAGTAGACGGGGGACTGGACGGCTGGTCCTAAAGGAGATGGGGACGGGCTCGGGCCCAGACATCCCCTCCCAAGCGGGATCTGGGGCACATCCATCCCCCCAGTGTGGACACAGGGTCTCCACTTAGGGTGGCACAGGGGAGCCCCTCAGCCCGCTGCCAAGTCCGAGGGCACCATCTGCCTCACAGAACAGAAGGCCACCCCAGTTCTGAGGCCTGGCACCTGTGTCCCACCCCAGCCTTAAGTCAGGAAACTCTGGGGCTCCCCACCCCCACCCCACCGGGTGTCTCTCACCCAGCAGCACACAGGGAATCTGAGACCTCAGAACTGCAGGTGGCGGGTTCCAGGGAGGAAGGGCAGTGGGGGGGACTCCCAAGTGGCCACTTGGAGTCTCCCCTGCACTGGGGCCAGGACTTCCGGATTATTCCTGTCATTTGATAAGAGGATCTCAGAGGGTTCGATTGGGCTGGGGCTGGGACTGGACTGGTGGACAGCGCTGAAGTCGCTGGGCCAGGGGTGGAGGCTGAGGCAGGGCTGACCCGCTCTTCTGGGCAGAGGGCCTGGACATGGGCAGTCTGGGTGTGGGGGAGAGCCCAGCAGGGTGGGGGTGGTGGTCACAGCTCTGATTCAGGGGTGCTGGCCAGTAGGTAGCCACTCCCGTAGCGTCCATTGGGGTTGGTGCTGTTCTCCAGGGGCGACGTGCTGCCGGGCCCCAGGTAGGAGCGGTGGGTGGGCATGGGGGAGGGCGCCTCGCTGGGCACCTTGCTGAGGATGAAGCGGGTCTCGTCATTCTCCTCCAGGTTGGAGATGTCCTTCATCATCCGGCCCTTCTTGTAGGACACGGAGAGGGTGTTGGAGCCGTCGGAAAGCAGGTGGAAGTGTCGCAGGACGAAGACCACAGGGATGGGCAGGGTGGCCACCACAATGAGGGTGATGAGGAGCGCCATGGCCCAGTTAGGGAAGTAGAGGTAGCGCTCGGCGGCCTAGGGCGTGAGCAGGGGCAGGGCTGCCACCTGGCCCCTCCCCCGAGCCAGGACCCTCCCCCGCCCCACCCACCATCTGGGCCAGGCACCAGCAGAGATGGGGGTGGTCAGGGGGTGCCGCCCGATTGGGGCCGAGCCTGCTTCTACACCAAACGGGTGGGTAACTCCAGGCCACAGACATGGAGGGAAGGCAGGGATTCGAAAGACTGGACGGACACGCTGAATTCCCTGACCCTCGGTGCCCCCCATGCGAGCTGCAGAGATGGTGCTCCCTTGCCCTCTGGGTTGCCGTCGCGGGTACGGCTCAGAGGCAAAGCCCCTGGCTGGGCCTTGGCTGTCCTGTCAGGGTCTGTTTCTTTCTCCCATGGCAGTAAAAGAAAGGTACCAATGTCCCTGGGCTTGGGGCGCCCGCCCCCCACTCCTCACCTCCTCTTTGATCCATGCACTGTAGCCTGGGGGTGTGACCCCCAGCTGGATGATGCTGGCCGTGGTGAGCACGGCCATGCACAGGGGAGACACGAACTTCCACATGTAGAAATAGAAGCGGTAGGGCCGGAAGCCCAGCATGTCCGTCAGCTCCTGCATGAACCTGCCAGGGGCAGCAGAAGGCCCAGCGGTCAGCACCCACGGAACCTGCCCCTGCCCCCATGACCGCCTCGTCCAAGAAGCCTTTTCTGTCAGCCCCTCGTCCTAAGCTCTGCTGCTCTTCACACCCAAGGCTCTCGTTGCGTTGTTCTGTCCCCCAGCTTGACTCCCCATCCAGGGATATGATACAACCCACGCAACACCCCTCAGCAGGCTCCCCCACACTGGCCAGCTCTTCTCCCCAGCACAGCCCCACACAATGGGCCTTGCTGTCTCCTCCCCCTGCTGGGAGAAAGGCAGACAGGCACACCCCTCGATTCAGAGGCAGAAGGTGGAGGGGTCTCTAAGCACTGGTCTGTGAGTGGAATTCTGGGTAGGCTGTGCGCCATGAGTAGCCTAAAAATCATCGACCTCAGTCACACACAGCTGAAATCTCCTATTTCTTTCATTATCAATGGAAGCAGTTACAGGAGCAGCAAAGCTTCCTCCAGTTGACTAAATCACAGTTTAAGTGGTAAGAGCTTTTCACCGTTACAATTGTGGAAATGCGATAACCTACAAACATCACTTCTGTTCATCCCTAGCTCAATTACCACTGTCATCAGGCCCACACCGACGTCGGGTAACTTAATGCAATCAAAAGAAAGCAAATGATACGGCTAGAGTTGGTTTCAAACACTATTGTGCTGTTTTTCAACATAGTGTCTTATATAATCCTCTATGTTTTAGCTGATACACTTATAAATAGTATTCTGAGGTGGGGTACAGGCGCTTCACCCGATGGAAGAAGATCAGGAGCCCATCTGGTCTAACTCTCTTCCAACCCTGGCTAACTGTCCGCCCCCCTCCGCCCCCCAATACTCCCCATCTCTCCCTGGACGCAGATGGCTATTACAGAGCCCCGTGAGAGTCTGAGCATAAGGCCGAGGTCAGGCGTCGCGGAAGGGCCTTGCTGAGTGAGCAGAGGGGCAGGGTCCTGGGGCTTCTGGGACAGATTTGTTGCTAAGGAAGGAGACCGGGGCTGTCACGACTGTGCCGGCCCCAGGCTCAGGCCAGGACACCCAATCCTTTCTAGTAGCTGTATTTCCTCGCCCAGCTCAGTTCCAGACTTGGGGCCGAAGCCATCTCCCCCATGCAGACTGCTCCCAAATGACCCCAGATGCTAAAGACCACGAGTCCTTTAAGCACAGGCCTCTGTGGACCCAGGAACTGCTTAACAAGCTTAACCCAAGCCGCACCGAGGTGCCGCGGTGATTTTTCCATGATGTAGGACAAGGTCAGAACCCACAGCCAGGAGACGCCCTCCACAGCCTGCGTCTCACCGGCCAGCCGGGCCTGGGGTGTCCCGTCCTCTCTCTTAGTCCGTTTCCCTAGTGACCTGCAAGGGCAATTTCAGCTCTGACTTTCTGGCCACGTTAAGCTCCTCCCCGCTCCCTGGCAGCTCTGGGATCGCAGCGCTTTCCAGGGAGCGATGCTGGGACAGACCCTTGCCCGTCCCCACCCAGGCCCCCCCTCAGCCCTCTTACTTCTTGGTTCCGTAGATCCAGGCCACAGCGATGTTCTCCAGGATGACGATGACCGTGAGCGGCAGGGTGGCCGAGTAGTCATCGAACATGGTGACAAAGTAGTTTCCGGAGCGCTGGACGAACAACAGCCCCACGAAGAATGCAAAGACACAGCAGCCCACTACAGAGAGCCGGGAGGCCGGTGTGGGGGCAAAGGTGCAGGGTGGGCGGGGCCCCAGGGGTCTTGGGGGGCACCCAGGTCCCTCCCGTGTCACCTCCCCCAGCAGGCCTGCAGCCCACCCTCCAGCAGGCCCAGCCCTGCAAAGGGGAAGGTGGTCCCGAGACGGAGGCTCTGAGCCCCCTCTACTAGGCGGGGAGCTTCCCAGGGGGTGACGGGGCGCAAAGTCAGCACGGAAGGGGCCACCCCTACGGGGATGATTCAGCAGGCGCTGGGAGCGAGCGAGCAGGTGAACCGAGAAAGAGGCCCGTCTCCCAGCTCAGGCTGCGGGACTCCCAAACTGCCTCTTCCTCCTGCCTTGTGAGCGCCCTTCTCCCTGGCATATAGCCAGACCCCACCATGTCCCAGATGGGGTGAGGGGACGGGATGCCCCATTCTGAGCATAGGGTCGAGAGTGATGGGTCAGAAGCCGACCTTTCTACCGTCAGAGCCACAGCCTGGCCCTCGTCCCTGAGGAAGCCACAAGGCTCGAGGGGGCTCCCAGTAGACATTACCTGTGAACATCTCCTTGGGCACCTTGAAGGTGTCGATGATGGGTGTGGTGATGCCCGCCATGGTTCCGATCATGCTCCCCAGGCCCAGGTTGATGAGCATCAGGAAGAACATGACAGACCAGAACGGGGAGGCGGGGAAGTGCGTCATGGCCTCGGTGAAGGCGATGAAGGCCAGGCCTGTGCCCTGCACGGACTGAGGGCAGGGGGAGAGGCCAGCTCAGTGGCCAGCTCAGTGGGGCCATGACCAACCGCAGCCCTTGGAGCAGAGCTGCTGCTGCTTTCACAGGCCCACCCCCATCGACGCCCTGTCATTTCCTTTATGAGATTTATTTATTTATGCATACAGAACTGGGGTGCAGGGGCGGAGAGAGGATTCACCAGAGACAGAGTGGGGAGCAGAACAGGCCGACTGACGAAGTACACTGCTGAGGGGAGCAGC
>NW_004567127.1:8607645-8610305 GCF_000260355.1 Condylura cristata
GGGATCGAACTCATGCTGCAGTGGCTGTGGAGAGCTTCATAGTGCTGTGCTTTAACCCAGTGCTGCACCAGGGAGGGCCCTACACCCTGTCGTTTCTGATCAGTGGGTCATAAACTATCTGAGAATAAAATACTAATTCAGGAGACCCCTGGGGCACCTGGAATCTACAAGGACCCCAGGTGATTCATATGAAGATGCTCAAGACCCTCCTCTTCTAAGAAGTCTTCCCTGATTGCTCCAGGCACAACTGTGGCGGCTCTCAGTGCTGAAATCCAGGCCTAGTGGAGTGGCCTCATTGCAGCTGCTCAGTGAAGTCACATTACAGACTTCAAAAACAACCAATCCTTGGCCTCACCCCAGGGACAGCCATTTGCTCACACGGGGGTTGAAGCTGGGTGTTAGGTTTTGAAAGCCCCTAGCTGGCAGTGATGGGCGGTTACCACAGAGAACCACGGGCTTCCTTTAAGCCTGGGCTCCTGCCTACAGTGAAACTGACCACACACCACCCACTGACCCCGCTTCAACGTGGTCCAGGAGTCACAGGACACACCCCAACGGGGTGAGTGCATGATTCTTGGCATTCGCACGCTCACGGTGTATCACAACTGCCACAAAGCTAGCCAGAGGCGGGCCAGCCCATGCCCACGAGAATGGGCGCGGGTCTCCTGGCTGTGAGCTGCCACTGTCTTCTGCCCGTGGCTGGGATGAAGCCAGGGTAGGGTTCAAACTGGGCCCTCGACCCTCGAGGGCGGTTCTGCCCTCGACCGCCTGGGAAGAGGTCATGGGGTGTGGGACAGTCCGATGGAGCTCAGCCCTCTGTGCCAGGAAAATGTCACCTTCCCTGGGCCCATGCCGAGGGCAGGGTGGGTCCAGGCTGATGGGCAAGGCTCTGCTCCCGTGAGCCTGGGCACCAGCGGGGGGCACCTCTCTTGTGACCCCTTCTGACAGAACAGACACTGAATGCTTCCAGCTGCCAACTTGGGCCTAGCCACCCATGGCCACCCATGAGGTGGGTGCCATGCCGTGTCCTGCCGTGCCCAGGACAGGGACAGCGGGGGTGGGACAGCCCTGGAAGTGGGCAAAGCATGAAGAGTGATGGGTCGCGGGGAGTCGAACCGGGGCTCCTCCACTCACTAGCTCTGAGAGCTACGTCCAGCTCCCAGTTTACAGACTACTCACCCGTGACACAGGGGACAGACAGGGACAGAGGAGCCAACAGCAGGGCAGACACAAGCAGACCCTCACCTCCTGGTGCCATGGGCGAGCACGGGCAGCCCACCTCGCAGGTGAGAACGTCCCTGCCCACGCCGCGGTTTCTGGGCCAGCTGAGGCTGCCCGTTTCTCCCTGGGGACTCACCACCTCTGGGCGGGAGCTCTGGCTACTACCTTGCCTCCCGCCACACCTGGGGGTCCAGCTTATCAAGTAGATGAAGGACGCCCTGTGGCTTTCTCAGGCGGGCATCCACGCTCCAGGCCACAGGGCAGTGGGGGGCCCTGGACTCCCAAGTCTGCCTGCCCACCGGTTCTGGAAAAGCCAGCCTGACCCACCTTGTCCAGCTCATCCTCCAGAAGGCAGGGGTCGAGGCCCAGGGCTGAGAACTGACCCTCCTTCACGGTCATGATGACCTTGTACATCTCCGAGTAGTCCTTGGTGGTCAGGTGGGAGAAGTTGACGTGCGGCGGGATGAGGTCCCGGCTCAGGACGTTGGTGTTGAGGTATCTCAGGATTTTCTCAGCATTCCTGTAGCACAGAGAGGAGAGGGCCAGGTGACATGGCCAAGGCCGGCACCATCCCGAAGGCCCCTCGCAGACGTCCAGGGACAGGGGCGCTGTCCCGGAGACCCAGAGCTGGGGGCCTCCTCCGCGCTCCTTCCCTCAGCCAGGGGCCCGGGTCTGCCCAGCCACAGCCCGCCTGCCCCTCCTGGGAGACGAGAGGGCGGAGGAGAGAAGCCACCTACTCGACCACACACTTCTCATTCATGATGTTGGCCTTGAAGCCCAGCACAGCGAACACCACGAGGGTGGCCAGCACCGAGGTGAAGAAGTTGATGAAGGACACCAGGGCGGCGTCGAAGTGGCAATTGTTGTCCTGCTTGTTGTAGCTGGAGAAGGCGATGACGCCCCCGAAGCCCAGCCCCAGGGCGAAGAAGACCTGGGTGGCCGCCTCCCGCCACACCTGGGGGTCCAGCATCTTGTCCAGCTAGGGAGGGGTGGGTGTGAGACAGGGGAGACACACAGGTGATGACTTTATTCTCCTGCTTGGGGGTTCCCACTAATCCCCCTTTCAGGCAGCTCGCACGGTGGAGAAGAGCTGTGGCCATGGGACGAGGGCAATTCCCAGCCCCTCTTTTCCCGTGTTAGACCCACAGACACCTAGCAACTCGGAGGACGAGAACATAAATGCTACATGCTCAGTTAATACTATTTTTTTTAATTCTCAGGTAATACTATTTTTTTTTAAGATTTATTTATTTGTACATACAGAACTGGGGTACAGGCCAGAGGCTGAGGGGTGGCGAGAGGTTTCACCAGAGACAGAGTGGGGAGCAGAACAGGCAGATCGAGGAAGCACACTGCTGAGGGGAGCAGCGGGCGGGTCAGGAGAGGTCTGCCGTGCCATGTGGTCACCTCCGGGGCAGGCGGGAATCGAACTCATGCGG
>NW_004567127.1:8612015-8642198 GCF_000260355.1 Condylura cristata
TCTCTGGTGAACCCTCTCACCACCCCTGCACCTCTGGCCTGTACCCCAGTTCTGTATGCATAAATAAATAAATCTTTAAAAAAAAATAAAGCTAAGCGGAGACCAAAGGTGAAATCACTTATCAAAGGTCCTTGGGAATCCTTGTTGGATCCTCAGAAAGCCCTTAATCCAAGAAACGACAAGGGGAGTGAAGGAGGAGGGAGAGGGCATTTCTGAAAGAAAACAGTGCCCACAGCCAACCTGCTGGGAGTGCCGGGAGGGTGGGAGGAGGGAGGTGAGGCAAGGCTCGGCCCAGGCAGGGATAGAGAGCTTTTAGCAGGGAAAACCACGGTGGCCTTAGTGATGAGCTGCAGGGCCGAGGGGGGCAGGGTGCTGCAGCATGAGGCCAGGGTGCCAGGCCTGTCTGTGAGGAGAGGGGACGGCACAGGAGTAGGCCTCGGTATAGCTGGAGCAGGGAAGACAGAGACACCGGCTGTACAAATGCTGAATTGAGTGTATCTAAGAGAACGAAGAGATGATGCCACGTGAGCAGGCAGACCCACGGGCTCAGGGCTTGGAGGGAAGAGCTGTGCTGGAGACAGAATGTGGGAGTCGCCACGCCCATGTTCATGGTGAGAACAGGTGACATCCAGGCCAGGTCAAGATCTCCAAGTTTGGGCCTTGCTGGCGGCCTCGGGGTTACGTCTCAGGGCTACCACTGCAAAGGCCCCTGTGAAGGTCTCAGCTCCATCCCGGCAGGCCGCGGAGCTGACCCACATGGCGCAGCAGACCTCTCCTGTCTCGCCCACTGGGCCCCTGAGCAGTGGATTTCAGTAGGTCCACCTGTTCTGCTCCCCACTTTGTCTTTGGTGAATCCTCTCACTGCCCCCACACCTTTAACCACCTGTACCCCAGTTCTTCAAAGCAAAAATAAATACATAAAATCTTTTTTAAAAAATCTCCAAGTTTAAGGGAAGCTGAAAAGAAAGAGGCTCTTGCAAGGGAGGGTGAGAAGCAGAAGGAATAGGAGGAACGTCAGAGAGGTCTAGGTCGAAACACCAAGAAGGAACCCCCCAGGGAGGAGGGGCCGAGCCACCCAACGGAAGAAACTGGGGTCTGGGCAGGCTCGCAGGCAGTCCGGGGGTGTGTGGGGCCAGAAGCCAAGCAGGGAAGGGACTTTGCAAAGCAAGAGGGGAAGAACAGAGGGGAAAGGGAGCAGAGCGAGCCATCCCCGAATCAAGTCTTTTTGGCATAAAGATTATTTTGAGCTGGTTATTCTGAGAAACAAATGTTCTAAAAACAGAACCCTTTCTTTAAAAAAAAAAAAAAGATTTATTTTTATTTATGTATATAAGAACTGGGATACAGGCCAGAGGTACAGAAGGTGAGAGGACTCACCAGAGACAGAGCCGGGAGCAGAACAGACAGATCCACAAAGCACACTGCTGAGGGGAGCTGCGGGCGGTCAGGAGAGGTCTGCCGCGCCATGTGGGTCAGCTCCATGACCCGGGATGGAACTGCTGCTGTGGCTGGTGATAGCTTGTTAGCTCTGGACTTCAACCTCTGCATCACCAGGGAGACCCCAAAACTCCCCTCTCCTAAGGAAAATTTACATTGGACTGGGAACCTGGGAGAGGTATTCTTCACCTTGATCTGCCTGCAGGGCAGCCTTTGTTTACCAAACCATCTCCTGCTCACCCCTACCCTTTGCACCCCAGATTCCTGCCCCTTCCCTTAGTTCAGGGTGTGGAGAAACCTCAACAGTCTGGCTTCTGCATCTCCTATTTGTAAGGGGCACCTATACACATAATTTTCCCCTCCCATTAATCTGTCTTCTGTTTACAAGGGGTCTTAGCCAGAAAACTAGAAGGGCAAAGGGAAAATTCTTTTTCCTTCCCTATAGAGGCAATGAAGATAAGCAATTCCTTGGGCCAGCGGCCTTGTCAAGAGAGAAGGAGAAGACAGGGCTGTCTGGAGGAGGGGTAAAGTCAGTGGAGGGCAGGGTGTTTCTCGGGGACACCCCTGAGACGCTCATTTGAGACAAGGGGAGGGGGCAGCTCCAGGCAGGTTTGCACAGTGGACCCTTGGACAACAGCAGCAAAACTTATCATCCTCCTCCTGTATCCTTGGCTTTCCATTCCAAGTTTGCTGGAATCCTTGAATGCAGAACCATGGCTAGGAGAAAACATCCATGCTCAAGCAGTCCTGGGCAGTTCAAACCTGTCTTGCCCCAGGGTCAATTGTCCATTTCTGTCCATCCTCTGAGCCAGCTTTTGTCTCACTGGCTTCAGTTTCCGGGGTCAAGCTGGAAGGGAAATCATCTGCTGGAAATGAGATGCGTGGGGAGGGCTGGTCACATGGCATCAGTTTTAAATGGTCCTTGGGGAACATCTAGAAGCATGGAGAACTGGGCGCGCTGGGGGCCGAGCTTGAGACGTCATCTTCTACCCAAAAGCACGCCTTTATTTCAAAGCTCTGGGGCTAGACTGCTTTTGGAATTTGGAATTCAGACTTTCCTTCTAATTTTATTTTCGGAAGGTAATATGGTACATATGCCACATAATTACATAACACCCCCCAGGCAGCTGGGGCCCAACCCTGTAATCAAACACATTAGTATTTTTGCAGCAGAAAATGAATATTCACACCAAGAGAACCAATAAAGACTATAAACAGCCTCACATCTGTTCAGGTCATTTTGACACCAAGTGAGTTCTGGACCATGCGGGCTTTCATATTGTGGGTAAGGAGGTGCTAGTAATAGAAATTTGGAGACTACAGAAATGGAGAGCAACATAATCATACGCCACTGGGAAATGACTTCAGGAGCTCCCCTCTCCCGGGTGGGTTTTAAAACATGATCGGCTCAGGACGCTCCAGAAACCGGCAGAGGGCTAACTCGCCTGGAAGGCAGACTGGGGTTTCTTGCGTTTTGGATGTCAATCATGACAGTTCCACCAATCAGTTGGAAACCAGGACCAAGTGGGCGGGCTCTGGGTCGTTGGATGCATTTCAACCAGAAAGTGGGGTAAGACTTTCAGGGAGGATGGGGTGAGCTGACTTGGCTCTGGTCACATTCCTTTCATGTTGAAAAATCTTTGATGGTTCCCCACTGCTACCAAATATTTTTCCACTCTGTTCTGAATTCTTTGAATGAATTTACTCTTCAAAAGCACCCTTGTCTTTCAAACTTCTGGTGTTTGCTCAAACTGTTGCCTCTGAAATTCTCTTCCTCTTCCTTACTTCCTGGACAATGCCTATGTATTTCCCAAAACTCAGTACCAACATCACCTGCTTTCTGAGTCTTCCCCTGACCGCCTCTGGCAGGAGACCTGGGGCTCTGTCCAAGGGCGCAGAAAAATAGCCAGTTACAGGCGAATGGGCATGTCTTCCTGTCATAAGCTGCTCAGGTCTCTCTTCTGTTCATTTTGCATAAGCAGTGCCTGGCACGTGCAGGAGAGGAAGGAGTGGGGCAAGAGAGCGACAGACAGACAAGGCTGACCTGTGTCCTTGAAGAGTAGTGGGAGGGACCTGGCGAGGGCTGTGACAAGGCTTACTGGTCTGCTGTGCTAAGATGCAGTCTTCTAGAACAGGAAGATCCTGCGGCTTGTAAATGTCTATTTTCTGAAATGTGGCTATTTTAGTGCTAACTTCCTTACTTTTTCTTCTGTTTTTGGGACGGCTCCCCCCGCCCTTTTTTTTTTTTTTTTGTCTATGTAAGTCATTACCAATGTTTTTTACGACAAGGTCTGAACCAGTTGTGAAACACACAACATCGTTAGGATTTCCATCACTCCCTAGGCCTAAACCAAGATGTTGTTAAATTGCTAGGACACCAGGGTAAATTCCCAGGGCCAAGTGTCAGAAATGGGGGCAGACACCCCAGGAAGGACACCAACCCCCTACTACACCATCAGAGCAGACCCTGTAGCTCGGGGATTTCCCCCAAAATAGGGTAAGATTGCCTTATGTGCAATAACTTTGGATGGAAACAAACTGTTCATAAAATAAGATGACATTTATTTGTTCTTTGTCCATTAAAAATTTGGTATATTGGCACTCCCTGGTGGCTCAGCGGGTTAAAGCACAGCATTAGGAAGCTAAAGCCACTTCAGCATGAGTTCGATCCCGGCCCCGGAGGTGACCACATGGCGCGGCAGACCTCTCCTGACCCGCCCGCTGCTCCCCTCAGTGTAATTCGTTGATCTGCCTGTTCTGCTCCCCGCTCTGTCTCTGGTGAATCCTCTCGATACCTCACCATCCCCCTCCCCCTTAAAGTATTTGGAAGAAAATTGATGGGTCCCAATCAGATAGTAACAAGAGCCCCAGAAAACCACCTAAAAATGCTAAAACCTGACCTGTGAGGAGAGAAGTGCCAGATGAACAGTTGCCAGGCACGTCCCTTCCAGCCTGCAGCCTGGAGCAGGCTCTCTTGCTAATGGGGGTGACCACAGGTGCCAGTGCCCACCTCGGGGTAAGCTCAGTCAGGCACCGTCACCACTGAAGGCCTATTGTTCCTGGAATTTAAAGGGGCTCCTTCAGGATTTCTGGGGTGTTATTTCCACAAGGTCCTGATTACAGTGTCAACAGACAAGGAGCCCCGGCCAGGCCTCAGGAAATCCCCCACTGCCTGTCCAGACAATTTGGGGGTGACCTCAAGAGAGGTGGGAAACGGGCTTTCCCCAACAAGGACAAGCCTCGCACACCCCTGAGGTCCCCGCCTGAAACAGGGCAAGGGCTGCCTGCGTCTCCCTGGCACAGCCACTGAGTCACTTCCTCGCACCGGGAACAAGGTGTTTCACGGCATTTGACTCAGCAGCATGAAGATGCTTTTGGAATCCGAAGCAGCTGCTGAGCCCGGCCTGCGCAGGCATGACGTGTGCACACGCCCGTGCGTCTCAGCACCTCAGGTGTGAGAGCCAGACGGGCGTGCGACACCAGATGGCACTGCAGCGCCGGGTGCCCGCTGCCCAAGAACAGTGTCACCTTCAGGAGAGGTGAGAATAAAAATAGCTGCGGCCCACCAAGCTGGGGGCACCAGGGGTCCTCCGTGCCCTCCTGGGGACACTGTGAGGGAGTTGCCGTGGCTCGCCCTGACTTGCAGAGAAACCAACACCCTGAGAGACCGAGGAACCCCGCCCCCCCTCAACTCCTGGACGGCTGAGCTGAGAGCTGGGTCTGAACCAAGCCCCCGATTCCCCAGTCCAACCTCTGCGAATAGGGCTCTAAGTTGGCCTCTGCTGTGGGAGCCAGGAAGTCACCCCAACTTCTACCAGGGGCCCTGCTTTTCTGTGCGGAGTTAACCCACTGTTGACTCCGTGACCTTCTGGCTCCCTGGTCAGGGCTGCCGACTTGTCTAGAACCCAGAGGTGCAGAGCCAAGGCCAATGCTCCAAGCCACGCAGCCCAGGCCGCGCCCAAGACGGTGGCTTTTGTCTGGGAACAATTGCAGGGGACGTTACATGAGACAGGTTCGGAAGGCACGAAAGAGTCCACAGGAAAGCCCCTCTCCGTGGCAGGCACCCACTGCCCTGTCCCTACACGGGGCCACATCAGTTCCCAGTGGAACTATGCACAAAGGTGCCGCAGTGGGCGTGAGCAGTGCCAGCCCTGGGTCTGGCTGGTAACCGACGCAGTTGCTCAACCTAGGTTCAGCCTACTGACACTGAGACTGGCTGAGTCCTTGAACGTGGAACCGAGGATAGCAGAAAATCTGCATTAAAGTAGACTGATCACACATGGCCGGGCCCCTGCGGCGCGAGGGTCCCCCGCACAGACAGGCATGGCACAGCTACCTACACAGCCTTGCTCCGTTACCGTCCATCTGGCAAGTAAAACAAGTATTGCCATGACCAAAACTGCACAGGTGAATACATCCATGGGAAATTTCTAGAAGTGGAATTGCTGAGCCAAAGGACACAAAGTGTTAATGACTTTGATAAACAGTTTCTGTAAATTATTGTGGTTAGAACATCTACCATAATCCACCTTATACTGAACAAATGCATGGTAACTGAGTGACAAAGAAGGAGTTGGGAGAGAAGGAATCCGAGGAACTCAAGAAATTCACTAGCTGTGTGCCAGACATACAGCTGTCTCACCAGCGATGCTAGTGGGTCGTCAAGGCATCCAGGCCAGGTTGTGTCATCATACCCAGCCTCCTCCCAAAGCCACCGACACAGACTCCAAGCCCTAAGACTTGGGTTCTTTTTAATGTTGGCTTTGTAGGAGAAGCACCAGCCGGTTGGTCACACATGCCTGGAGAACTATGCTTCTCTGGTGGATTCTGCAATGCCCTGCTCAACTCCCGAACTCTGTCATGGCGGCCCAGTGGCATGGCCCCTGGGGAGGCCGTTCACACTGTGCTCAGAATGAGTGGAGCAGTGCACAGCATGAGCAACTGTGTACAGTGGTCCTGGCACTTCGATGACACCATTCTAGGGCCAGAACTTTAAGTGGTCCCAGGGTCCCTCATGCCTCCCCGGTCTGCAACAGTAGACTTCTGCGTATGAGTTGGTGGGTGATTGTGTCTGAGAGTGGGCTCCTCCCCATCACAGATGACTCGAAGGGATTTGTAAATAGGAGACTTCCTCTAGCTGTCACCATTCACTTTGTCTTCCACAAACAAACCGTGGCACGGACTATGAAGGGGATTCCTTCACAGGTGAAGAAGTTGGACCTCTATGGCCTGCTCAGCACACCCCTCCAGGGTCAAGAGCAGGAGCACCCCCATGGAATTGCCTAACAGGTCAAGGTCTCAAGACAGGCCCCACAGGCTCTCTGCAGACCCCAAAGTCACAGGGGCCAGAGGGGTCAGGGCCGCACCTGCCTATTCTCAATGAGTTGGCTCCTCCAGGGCCTTCTGAGTTTAATTTCTTTAAGCTTCACCTCATGGCAATTCTTGCTTCTGTAAAGGCTAAAGTGGAATCATACCACTTCCTAAACATCTGTGGAAAAGTTTTAGAAAGGAGAGCTCCCTTTTTAAAGCACACACAACCACTTTGCATCCATTTCACTGGCAAAAAAATCTAACAAATGTGGAGCAACAGGCACTGTTGGATATAACTGGCGGGTTAGCAATATGAACATTGCAGCCACTCCAGAGAGCAATTTACTCAACATCTTGTGAAACTGAGGAGATATACAATTCCACTCCTAAACATAGACACCCTACAGAAATGTTAAGACCTGTGTAATAATGTCTATTACAGACTATTAGCAGTGGTGGAAACTAAAGACAACTAGAGAATAAATAAGTTTTAGTTTAGTCCTGCAGGGGAATACTACACAGCAGTGAAAATGGATGTACTAGAGCTACATCTGTCACTATAAATCTCCAAAAACAGCAATAAGCAAAAATAAAGGCAAGTTGCAGAGGGTTGTGTATAATATAATGACATTCATGTAAGTTTTAAAAGTGCACAGACATGCTACCTATTGTTTGTGTATACTATACATATATATACACAAACTTTTTTAATGTGTTACTAGCAGGACAAATACCATGTTCAGAATAGTGGTTATCTTTGGGAAGGGAAGGGCTTGGATCACGGCAAGTCATAAGATACTTTCATAGATAAACAATAGTTTATCTATTAAAAATGCTTATTATATTATTCTGTGTGTTTATGTGCCTAAGGAAATTCATAGTTAACAAAGATGTTTTAAAGAGTGCCTGAATAAGCAGGGAGCAGTGTGAGCTGGGCCAGGCAGCACATCTAACACACACACATTCCATTGCTCCTGCTCCCTGGCCACCCAGGACCCGTGCAACCCCCCGCACTCACGAGCACCTCCAGCGTACATAACTGCCTCACAGCGCTCAGTAAAATATAACTGGGATCCTCAAATGAGCACAACAGACCCATCATGATTCTAGAAGTACGGTTAAAGTCATTCATCCAAACAGCTGGCTTTTTGTGGCCATTTCCCCCCAAAGAAAACCGCTTGTGTTCTTTCCCTTCCTTGTCTGACATCACATGTCCACCGCCCCAAATCAGCCCGAGGCTCAGCGTCACATTCGGGGCTCAGGAGCTTCCTACAAGTGGACCTTCATGGACATCATTTCCAAGAACACCAACAGGTGACTTTGGTGTTGTGTGTCTCCTGCCCCCAAATATCAGTGGCTGGTCACAGCTGCAGAGCAGGGGAGTCAGGAGGGCGTGGGGTTCCAACACCCGCCGGACCTGCATTGTTCTTCCTGTGTCACCTGGATGGACGTCCTGTGTGGACGCTATGATGGCGGGCCCTTGCGTGGACACATGAGCACGGGTGCTGGATGGCGCCACTGATCCCCAGGGTGGGGGTCTCGGCGGGCCTGGCAGGGGTCTTACTCCTGCCATGGGCTTCTGGCTCATCGGCCCCCGCTGGTTGGTCACTGACCCGCAGGCCTTTGGTGGCGGACCCCAGCCTGGCCAGACAGAGCTGTTAGTGCACATTGCTGGCAGCAGCTCGCAGGCACAGCAGTCTGCACTGGGAGTTCTCACTCCACGGCCGGCTCAGGCCAGCTGCCCCCAGTGGACTAAAGGGGGCAGAACGGCAAGGCCACATGCTGGGCAGAGACCACTACTGGAAACAGGTCATCTTCAGGGCCTTATCTCTGCAGCCGCCCTGCGGGATGTGCCAAGTGGTCCTGCCCATCCCCCCCAGGGACAGAGTGGCACAGCCGGGCTTGGGGAGGGGACATCACCCTCCAGGTGGTCTGTTACCTTTAATAAAATAGTGACCTTGTCCCCTTGATTTGGGTGCAGGGCATTTCCCTGGCTCCTGTTCTCACAGGGACACCCGGGAAGTCTCCAGGGCTCCCGCCTCTGCGGGCACCTGCCTCCCCCACCAGCCAAACCGACTCCCCATCATTGCCTCAAGCAGGCATGCTCATTCAGTTGCCTTTGGCTGCAACGTCCTACTGTGCCCCAACTCCCGCCTGCTCCCCCAAGGTTCATTTCAGACGTCAGCTCCTCCTGTCTTCTGACTCCACCAAAATTGAGGTGACGTCCCTTCCTGGGAACCTTGGGGCAGGAACCCCCTGGACCCCACGCATCCCTCTGGGGCCCGATCCAGCGCCGGCGTGCGAGACACTGGGGCCCCGCGGCAGCGCCCAGCCTCACCTTGGGGGTGAACATGTGCAGAATGCCGTCCACAGCGCCTCGCAGCAGCAGCCCCCGCACCAGGAAGCAGGCCAGCACCACGTAGGGGAAGAGGGAGCTGAAGTACATCACCTGCAGAGAGACGGGCCCACTGTGAGGCAGCGCCCCTCCTGCCGCGGGGGTCCCCCTCCCTGTCTCAGCTGAGGCACACCAGCCTCCTCCGATGGCAGCAGAGCGCAGAGCCCTGGGCCGCGGGCGCCCCACCAACCCCACCGCATGCCTGGCCTGGCGCCAAGGCAGAAGCAGGAGCACAGACAAGTTGGAGTCAGGCGGCACCGCCTGAGGCCGCCGGCCCCTTTCAAGGGCTGGGGCGGCTGGACCAAGCCTCGTTTTTCATGTTTCGTGCCCGCTGTCCTGTCGCTGGCTCCAGTGGACCCTCTAGGGGTTCGCCAGTCCTCAGAGATCCCCTGACAGAGGCCTCGGAAGGTTCTAGACAGACTCCCAGGCCAAACAGCAGAAGGCCCTGTCTTAGCTCGCACACCGTGGGCTGTCTGCTCATGTGTGTTTCTGGCACACTTTTGTTTAGCCCGGCACAGAGCATCTCACGAAGATGTTCGCAAAAGGTTGGTGGCGCTGAAACACAGCAAGAGGGCTATTTGAGCAGGATGGTCAGAGGTTAGGAGCCTGTGTTCGGAGCTAGGCCAGCTGATCCGGCTCTCCTGATACCCGTGGCCTTGGGCTGTTAGACCTGACGGAATGTGCTTTCATCCCCCGTCCACAAACTGGGCACAATCATGCTTAACTCATAGCTTGCTGTGGACCAATGCTCATCTACGTGGCTGTGCCTAGTAAATCGCACAAAGCCTCAGCTGCTATTCTAGCCCCAGGAGGGAAGCCCTGAGACCAGGCTACCTGCCCAGGGCTTAGCTTCCTGGCTCGGCAAGTCTGGCCAGGACGGCGGAGCCTCAGCCAGACCTCCAGGGCCCTAACTCCAGCTCTGGGACTGACTGGCTGTGCCATCTCAGGTGAGGACCTTGCCCTCAGGCCCTGTAAGATGAGGATTGGCTTATAGGATCTCCAGGGTCCCTTCCAGCCCCAGCAGGTCACGGGGCTGTCTATGACAAAGATTCTCTATGTGGAGAGAATCGGAACTGCTAAGTAAAGCAGCTGTGGGGAGCTTGGCTGCTGTGCACCCTCAGAGCCCCCCGCTTCCGAGGCCCCTCTCTCACGGCGTCCATCTGTGACGAGGGGGCACCAAGCCTTGCAGCTGCAGACAGAGTAGGCTGCTGGTCTTCAGCAGCGATGGCTCAGAGCAGGCTGTTCTGGGGATTTTGCTTGGGAACCAGAGGGGCCTGGATCTAGATTTCCTTCTCTTTAAAGAGCACGGCAGACCTGGGTTATCCCAGCAGGAGCCGGCTGGGGGTTGCAGCCAGGCTTCCCACAGACCTCCTCCTACTCCACCCCCTGGTATGCAGGGTAGAATACCGCAGTGGTGACCAAAGAGACCCATGTGAGGTGACCCCGAGCTCGCAGAGGGGTCTAAGTTTTCTTGCTGATCCCCATGAGGGTCTGAGTGCACCCCGACTCACCTTCCCTGAAGACTGGATGCCTTTGACGACGGCCATGCCCACAATGCTCCAGGCCACAAGGAGGCACAGGGTCATCTTCCAGTTGAGGCCCCCGCTCTCCGAGATGGAGTTGGAGATGTCCAAGGCCTCTCGGTACCAGAAGTAGGTAGTGGCTGAGCTCTTCTCACACTCTGCTTCCACCACTGGAGCAACAGCAAGGCCAGAGCCCTCAGCGACGCTGCTCTCCTCTGCCGCCCCCCCCCGGGGTGGTGGGGGCTGGGGGCGGCTGAGGGTGGGTGGCAGGAAGGGGCTGACCTCGTCTGGGCTGGCACCACCCAGCAAATGCTGAGGACCCCGGCTCCGGACGGGCCCTGGGAGGTTCCAGGATGCAGCGAGCTGACCGAAGACACCCCCCCACACACATCACCCAGGGGGAGCAGGGCGGGCTGGCAGAATGGTGGGGGACCTCCCGAGTTCGCTGGGAAGCTCCAGAGCTGGGAGTCGAAGACTCCGATTCCCAGCCCGGACCCTTGATCCAATCGGTGGTGTGGCTCCCGGGCAGGTGCTCCCGGAACAGGTGGGATGGATCACCCAGCCCTTCGCTTGGATGGATGCAAACCAAGGCTGCGGCCAGGTGGGATGGTATTAGCATACCCGGGAGGGCAGTTGATAGCAACTAAACAAAAGCCACAATTTACCAGCTCACTCTTTCACTCATTTCCCTTAAGGGCGAGGAGGGGCAGGCAGGGGGGGGGGGGCGGAGGGGGCGGGGCCAAGCGGCCGGAGGAGGGAAGGGAGGACCAGAGGCTTCACCGTGGTGCCGCCACGCCACCGCAGATCTCTGAAATCCCAATCTGCGCTTAAACTCTCAGGCTCCTGGACGCCTTCGTGGGCCGGGGCTGGCTGGGGCCCCCGGCAGGGTCCCCCGGGGGGAGCCACACTTGCCTGCCATGGTCCCATTCCTGACGACAGGACATTCGCTCCAGGGCAGAGGGTACTGGAAGGACTTGAAGAAGTAGAAGATGCTCCAGCCGATGATCACGTTGTAATACAGCCCGACAAACAGGCAGACCTGTCGGGGTGCACAGGAGCGAGGGGTCGGGAGGGGGGGGCTGGGGGTGCCCACCCCACGCCCAGCCCAGGCTGCACAGACAGCACAGTGCAGGCTTGGAGGAGGAGGGGCAGGGGCAGTGGGCCTCCTCCAAACCCCCCTTCATCTGGTATTCAGGGACTCCACAGAGGAATGCCTCAGATATGAAAGCTCTCTCCTTTAAGCAATAAACTCTTGAAACGCTAATCCTTTCCAGTCTGCAATTCTAGAGCACTTAAAGCATTTCCCCATCATTTCCTGATGACTCAGGGTTACAATCCCAGAGTTGCCCCCCAGAACTAAGAAGGCAGGGGCTGCTTTGGCCCCCCGATTGCTGAATGCTGCTTACTGGCTCCTGTTTCCGCCTTTTCGCTCGGGGTACCCCTCTCTCTGATCCTGTCAGCAGCCTGTCTCCAGAGAGATGTCACTTCTCGTTTCTTGGAAAATGATAACTGGCTAGCCCTGGTGGAACTGTATGGAAAATAGGGGTGCGTGAGATCTGACTGAGGGCCCCAGGTTTCCTTAACAGCAACAGGTGCCCCTGTCTCCGGGGCAGGCTGTGTTAGGCCCACGGCAAGATGCCCAGTGCCAGGGCTGAGGCTGCTGTGCTGTGAGGGGCCCCCCTGCACCCTGTGTGCAGGCGCACGCACTCCTGCAGCCCTCCTTGCGGGGAGTCGAGGGGTACACCCATTCCCTTTCTTTGGGTGCATCATCCACGGGTGGTGCTCCCCCCGGCCCAGCAGACTGCTGTGCTCAGGGCTGCTCGGCCCTCTCCCGCGCTCTGCCTGAGCCAGGGTCAGGCTGGCCCCGCTGCCAGGGCTGACGGAGCCCCCAGGTCCTTCTCGGCTGGGCAGGGGTTCCCGCGTTTCTTGGAAAGGAGGCTCAGGCTCTGCACTCAGAGTGCTCCTGTCTAGTCCCTCCCCAGCGCTGCTCGCAGGCACTTCCAAGTGGCAAAATGACACGGAGCCCTCAAGCCCCGGGGCTGCCTTTCCTGTGCCACCCGCCTGCCAGTTAAAATCGTCTTTAACTGAAGAAAGAGAACGGCTTCTGCATGGAGGCCCGGAGCCAATGGGCTGGTGGGCGGAGGCAGGGTGGTCCGCCTGTCCCGACAGAGCTCCTGCTGGGACATCCCCCCCCACCCCCCACCCCCCGCCTTGCGAACATGCCCCAGCTTTTCCTCCTTAGCGACAATTCCAGATATTGCAAGCTGCTTTGGGGGGTGCTGCCAACTTTCAGCTTAGAAAATATGTGGTGCTGAGATACCAGCTGGAAGTAATTCCCACTTGAGGGCCCCCTCCCTGCTCTTGACCTGGGCCAGGGTTCTTTGATTCCCGCACCCTCCTCCCCAGCATCCAACAGTGCCCAGTGCCCTCCCATGAGTGCCCAAGGGCAGCCCTGCACTCACTATGCAGCTGGAGAAGCCGATGCCTCCCAGACGGGGGCACACATAGTGCCACACGCCGATGCTGCCACGGCGGATCCTCTGGCCCACAGCCAGCTCCAGGAAGAAGAGGGGGATCCCGATGATGATCAGCAGCACCAGGTAGGGCACCAGGTAGGCACCTGGGGGGAGGAGAGGGACGTCAAAGGGAGTCAAGTCTGGCACCAGGGTCAGGGCGGGTGTCCCACAGACACCCACTCGTCATCCTCAAACTGCTACCGGTCCTGCGTCCCTTCAGGTGTGGCCTGGCTCCTCTGGGTGGCCACCATGTACTGGCCAATGTGCCGGCCACAATCAGTGGACTGGCCAGAAGTGGCACGTGAGCCAGAAGTGGCACCCCCCCCCCACGAGGAGACTCAGACGGGCAGACACCATGGCCTCCCAGGGAGTCACATGTCGAGTCACCGCAGACACTGGTCTCGGGCCACACTGTGCATCCCGGCTCACTCACTGCCTGCCCACAGAGAAGCAAGCACCCCTCATGCCAGGGCAGCGGGGCCCCGCTCACTCGCCACTCCCCCTCTCCACAGCACCCCGGGCTCAGACCCCAGGCACAGTCCTAGAATCTGAACTAGGTGCTGACGCAGCACACCGGGCAGCGCCAGGGAGAAGAAGCCTGGACGCTGTCCAGGAAGAGAGGACCTGGCCAGAATGGTCATTAATCCATAGCTAATTGAGGGGAACGGGAGAGAAATTAGCAGTTCAGGAAAGCGTAACCTGGAGGATCATAAAGGAAAGAGTAGATCTCGCCAAAGATTCCAGATGATAAATTAAAGGCCCTGTCTGGGGCTCACTGCAGATGCCATCTCGATTCCCAGGGACAGGGCATTTAGCAGGAGAATTAAAACCGAGTCTGGACACGGGCGAGTGCTTCCGCCGAGGGCCGTGCCAAGCACCGAGTCCTGTTAGCAGCACCTCGGCAAGCCCTGCCTGTCTGTCAAACGGTGTCAAGCACCCCAATGGCCTGTTAGCACCCCCAGACCAGGCCTCGAAAGCTGGGAATACCCATAAGACCCCAGCACATGGCTCTGCCCTCCATAACAAGACCTCCCCCCCCCCGCTCCCCAATATGCGCCCACATTTGCCAACGAACCTGGGGGAAGGGGCCTCCCCTGGGCACAGGACCTGGCACATGACAACAGTCAGCTGTTTGTTCCAGCTCTGCTCTGTGCCGGGCAGAGGACACTGGGGCACTGGGGCAGCAGGCAGCACAGAGCCTTCCCCGGGAAAGCTCACAGTCCCGGAGCCAGGACCCCGGACTCACACGGGCAACATCAGAGCATTTTGTAGACACAGACACAGTCACACACAAACGTCACACAGCACAGCGGAGCACACGCAGCCACAGGGCGGGTCGGGGGCCAAAGCAGTTAGTCAGGAAAAGCTTCCGGGGAGGCAGCTCACCGAGCCTGCTACAAATGCATCGAGGTCGTTAAGACAGGTGCACATAGGCACAGGCCCCGTGAATGCGAACCTCCAATCAGCGCGGTGCTAAAGGCCTGAGGATGCCTGGTCTGTCTTTCAGCCTCTTTTGCTTCTTGCGCTCAGCTCAGGAGTGGACGAGGAGGAAGTAGTGGACAGGAAGGCAAAGGGCACAGGCGAGGGGTTCTGGACTCCACCTGCCTGTCTCTGGGTGGCCAAGATGTGCAGGCAGATTTCAGGTGTCAGAGAGACGGGCTGGTGTCTCCCATAGATGTGTCTCTCTGCTCCCCAAAGGTCCATCTCTCGGGGGCTCTGGGGCACCCTAACTTGGGCTCCCCACCCTTCCCAAGTTCAGCTAATGACAGTGTCGGGGGAGACCGTGGTCTGCGGGGCACAAGTTTTCCTTCCTCCGAGGTTCTTTTCCACCCCCTGTTGAAGTCACTTGGAAAGGCTTCCTCTTTCAACTTTGAAAATTCAAGTTGGGGACTCAGCCAAATGTTGTCCTGGGATGTGTCTGTGGCTTGTGGGGGCCTCGGCTCTCTGGGCAGCTGGGACACCAGGAAACAGCAGGACACGGCTGCAGGGCGCTGGGGGCCCAGGTCTCTGGCTCTGAGTCTCTTTACCAGTCCACCTCAGCCTGGGTTGCCAGTCCTGCTTCTGGCCAGAGCCCAGGCTGCCCAGGCTTTCGGAGACCACGTTGGCCTCAGCCCATCTGATGGTACTGAGTAGGGATTAGGGTCCTTCTGGGCTGGAATCCTGACTGCTGCATTCAAGCTGTGTGACTTTGGGCAAGTGACTTGAGCTCTCTGTGTCGCTGTTTTGCTGTCTATGGAAAGCAGATGACACTAAGAGACAGGGCCATGAAACTGCTGCCTGAGGTGCAAAAAGGGTCATTTCAAATTCTTCATGGCTTCAAGGCCGTTCAGAGGGTTGAAGGAGTTACTTGGCCATAGCGAGACTCAGTGAACATTTTCTCAAAAAATAAATCAGGGGGGAAAAAAGACACAACCAAGTGGAGAGACTGGAGAATAAAGCAACTGTCCGCATCTGCTGGCGCTAAGCAGAGTCCCGGGCTCCATCGGGGTAAAGCAAAGAGGACCTGGGTGTCCCGCAACTCACACCACAGAGCCTGACTCAGACCAAACAGCCGTCTCGTGCCCACGAGTGCTTCCCTTTTTCCAGAAAATACCTTTGAAATGGCTTACTAGGAAGCCCATAAATATACAGGAGAGG
Source organism: Condylura cristata (assembly GCF_000260355.1). Lineage (NCBI taxonomy): Eukaryota > Metazoa > Chordata > Mammalia > Eulipotyphla > Talpidae > Condylura > Condylura cristata. Next base: position 8,627,834 of record NW_004567127.1, read on the forward strand.
TAAAGGCAGAGATCAAAGGGGGCCCTGGCAATCAGAGCGGATGGAAAAATGAAGGCAGAAGTGTGGAGCGCAGAGCTCAGAACCTCAGAGCCGGAGGCTTTCTTCTGGGGGCTGTTCGTGATGTCTGGTGCCATGGAGACTGTCTGGCAACCCTGGGAACGGGCAGACTTTGGAAGAACACTGCCCCGGGGTATGGGGGGTGGGGGGATGCAGAGAGGGAGTCTGATGCAGCACTGGGCACTCAGGCTCATCTTCAGGGTCATCAAAGTCACAAAAAGGAAGTTGGAGGCTCCCAGCAAGAGTCCCCAGGCTGGATGGACACGTGAAGCTGACTCGGGGACCTGTGAGCTCTGCTTCGAATGGTCCAGCACACAAGGAAGCCACGCTCACATATCTGTATCTGTGCTCTGGGCTGGTTGTCTTAAGGCAACACGGTGACCTGGGCCCGGCCATGCTATCCAGATCCAAAGTTCGATTGGCCTTATTTATTGGGAGAAAAGAATATTTCAAAGCTGAGCTGTGCTGGGGAGGCAAGAGCCTTGGATCTAATTCAGTCTGCAGGCTCAAGTGAGTGTCCACACTCCCACCTTCCAACAGAGGCTGCAACAGAGGGAAGGCCTCCAGTTAGTCTCTCTTTCAACCAGAGACAGAGAGTATCGCAGAGACAGCGTGCCAGAGACTAGGGAGTCTTCCCGACAGGACTGTCCCTCTGGGAGAGGTTCCAGAGCAGCGAGAGTCCCTCAGGGCAGGGAGGGGAGGGGCAGGCTTAGAGCGCATCCCAGGCAGCAGATGTATGTGGGCTGCAGCGAGCGAGGTGGTCTCCAGGCCTGGCAGGCCAAGCACAGAAGCTCTCCCCTGGCTCAAATCTCACTCCCAGGTCCCGTGGTCTCAGCTTGTAAACTGGAGATTTTCCGTTTATTGGGTTTTTCTTTGTTTTTATATTCTGTTAAATCCCCCCTGGCTTCAAAGCAGCTTGCCTTTGGAACATTCCAGCCTGCCTTGGTGGTGCTGGGGGCTAAGTCCTGGGGGCTGGAAGTGGGGAGCAGAAGAGGTTTGACAGCAGGGGATGCCTCTGGGGGGATTCAAATTCAGGGGCAGTGTGAGGGTCCTTTCCCCACGGGAGAGCCAGGGCGCGGTGACAAAAGCTCAGGCCTGGGCCAGGCTTCCAGATGCATCCATATGGAGTGGATGTTTTGCTTATTCCAAGATGCTCAAAGATCAGTGGTTTTGTGTTTCCAACTAGCTCGCAGTAAATGGCTACAACAGCGTCCAGCACCTAGCAAGCATTTGAGAACCGGGCCTGCTGCTCTCTGGAGCCAGGGTCAAGTGTCCATATAAAGCTCAGTGAACCCCCACTCTGGGAGGCAGGAACTGCTATTGCACCACCCCTCCCACCTTCCCAAGGAGGAGCAGCGAAGCACACAGAGATCAAACAACTCGCAAGGGCCCCAGCGCTAACCTGCAGGGCTGGGGGTTGAAGGCGGGAAGCCCAGGGCTAGAACCACACTCCAGGCCAAAGACCTCCTCACCGCACTCGCTGTTAGCTGGTTCGCGGGCGTCTCCCTTGGGCATGTGAACTCCAGCCTACAAAGCTATGCAAGGGATCCTCCTTCTCACCTCCCAGTCTAGCCCCCTGGCTGGCCCCCCGGGGACCAGCAGGGCCGCCTCTTACCGCCTCCATTTTTCTGGCACAGGTAGGGGAACCTCCAGATGTTGCCCAGGCCCACGGAGAAGCCGATCTGGGCCAGGATGTACTGCAGCTTGCTGTTCCAGGCCGGCCGGTCCTCTGTGTCCAGCTCCTCTTCCGCGGCCTTCTGCTTGCCGCCGGCCTCGCCAGCCACGTTCAGGACACTCTGCTTGTAGTCCACAGGCTCCTCGAGGGCCAGCAGGTCGGCCACCGACTCCGTGACATGCTCACTGCTGTGCTCACGCTGGGTCACCTTGCTGTTCTTCGGCATGGGTGCCGCCTGGGCCACGCGGCCCTGCTCCCCACACACAGAGAAGGAGGGACCTGGCTCGTGTCAGCTCTTGCTCATCCAGGGACCTGCGAAGCCAGGGGAGCAGGTGAGGGTTAGGTGGTCCCGCCAGAAAGCAGTGCAGCCCTGGGGAACGCAAGACAAACAACTCCACTGGCACACAGGGCTGGCAGGTGCCTGGACTGTGGAGCTCACCCTCCTCCCCAAGACAGGTGGGGCAGGGAGTGGGGTGCCAGGGAGCTCAGTTTCCCCATGGGTTTTAAACCCGGTGGGCAGAAGAGGTAAAACCCAAATTCAGAGCTGCGCGTGACATTGCTCCTTTTCATGATTGCAAATCCTACAGCGTTCCAGACCGTCAGGAGATCCCACAGCCTTTCCTGCCGCACCCAGGGGCAGTCCTCACCCTCTGTGTTCTGTCTAAGCACGACCTTTCTCTTTTAAGGCCTCTCTAGTCAAAATGCAGTTCATGAACTGGAAGCATTCTGGGGAGCTTGTTACAAACACAGACTCTCAGGCCCACCCGCCCCGACTGAATCATTCCCTATTTTTAGAGGATCTGAGGTGACTCAAAAACATACTACATTTTAAGGGGTGAAAAACAGGTCGGCGCTCTCGCCACAGGCCGTGGACACCCGTTCCTAACTCCAAGCAGGAGAACTGACCGGCTCTGCTAAGGATGCTGGCACGGAAGCACATGTGGTGCTTGCTTGGAGCCAGCAAACCCAGGGTAATTGCTCAGCACTGACATTATCTGAGCGCCGCAGCAGCCAAGAGCCAGTTCTCCATCCTTCAGTGACAGTTTTACAGCAGATAATGTCTGCACAACACGGGCAGGGAGGCCGAGTCCTCCCTGCTCCTGCCACCCCTCATCCATCTTCCCTGCTTTCCCTTGAAGAAACAAAGGCCCAGGAAAATGAGGCCTTGAAGGATCCCCCCATCCTGTATTTCAAAGCATTTTCTCATTAAGGGGAGGCTGGAGGATTTAAAATTAAACACACAAACACTCTGGCCAGCAGGTTCCCTTTCTAAGGATGCTGCATCTTTCTAAGGATGCAAATTACCAAGTTCTGTGGTCACTTGACTAGGGAAGGCGCTGCCTGGTAGCACGCTCCTGTCTGTTCTATGGACCCTGGAGGAGCCAGGGTGAGGTCGCCGTGCAACAGAAGCATGTAGGACTGTCCTTCCTGCTGGACGTGACCCAGACCCAGACTCCTGGCTGACTCCAGCAGAGACCTGCCAGGGGACCTGGCTGCGGGATCCTCTTACACACGTGATGAAGCTGGGCGGCCTGGCAGGTGGGGGCGACTGGCCACACTGGTGGCTGGAGAAGCCTCCTGCCTCGTCAGCATGGATTGTATCAGGGGGTGACACCTTTCTGCCCTCTTCATGAAAAGGGGGGACAGGTGCCCTTAGTGACTGCCCCCTCCCACCCGAGGAACAGTCGGGGCCTTGGCGTCTGGAGTGACTGGGACAGAGCCAGCGTGCCTAAAAGACCCCAGAATTCCCTCTAAGAAATGCAGCTGTCTGGCTGCACTCCAGGGGGGGGTGCTCAAGGTGACCCTCCACTCGCAGCCTCCCGGGGCTGCTGTGTCGTCTCTGCCCCCAGGAGCTGTGTGCGGGAGGCCTGTGTTCCTCCCTGACGGTCAGGAGGAGCCCCTTCCACGTCAGCAGGCCCCTGTCCCCCGGAAACATGAGTGGAGAAGGTCCACGCGCACCCCAAGGTTTAGGCTGACACCCTGCTCTCTGGCTCGCAAGATCTCCCATTCCACTCCTAGGTTCTGCCCAAGACTGCAAAAGCACTGATTTGAAGGGATATTTACGTTCCTGCGTTCACTGCAGCACTCTCTACAACATATTACAAGCTTTGGAAATAACCTCAGTGTCCCAAGGCAGACGCCTGGATCAGGAATCTGGGGCGGATATGCACCATGGAATACTACTCAGCTGGAAACGAAGATAAACTTTTGCCGTTTGCTACAATATTGGGTGGAGTGAAGGGGATTATGCAAAGCAAATTAAGTCAGAAGGGGAAAGATAAATACCAGATGGTGTCACATATGTGGAATATGGAGAAACAAAATAAAGGGTCATATAAGACCTAACCAATAACAAACCCTAGAAATCTGACTGTAGAACTGAGTCTACCAGAGGCGGGTGGTGACAGCGGAGGCCTCTGGGTGTTCTGGTTGTGGGTGTGGAAACAACACACAAAGGGGGAAGACCTTACACCTCTAAATCACAAGCAATAAACCACTGTTACCTTAAAAAAAAATCATAAACAGAATTATAAACAAAAACAAAGTAAAACCGGGGAGAAGGGTGGGGTCCTCGGGACTCTGCAATCACTGGGGTACCTTGGCCCAGAACCTCTTTCCAGCTACCCTGGCTGCAGTGGGATGGGACCAGAACAATCTGCAGTGCGTTCGGCCGGATTTTCGGTCGGATTTACCGCTCCTCTTCCCCATGGCGGGAGAAAACCAAAGGAATTCCAGCAAGTCTGCAGAATTATACTGACGCTGACCAACTGGAGAACATCCCCATAAACAGCCCGAAGCGTGGCCGCTCTGGTCACCAGCATGGGAAAGGACTCGTGGGGGAGGGGAGGAAGCAGGCATCGTGTAACTGAGACTCACGGACAAAATCAGCTCGTCCTGGTGCAGTCGGACAAGGACGCACGCTCAGCACCGGGAAGAGCTGCTCCCTCGACCCGAGGCGTCGCTGCCTCTGGCAGTGCAGGACGGGACCCAGCGCCTCCTGCACCATCAGGGTTGCAGGATGCCCATTGCTGATGCCAACTTGCGAGCTGCAGCACTGGACCGCAATGGCGACTGGAAACTTCTGTGCCCAGTGACTGAGATCACAGTCTCACACTGGGAGTGTTGAGGCGTGAGGGACTCTAGCAACATTCTCGTTTTATATGTGAGAAATTGAAGGCCCACGGGCAGGATGCAAATGGCCCCCAGCCACAGGGTCAGATTCAGCAGGGTGGAACACAGGGAGGCGACGTGGACAGCAGGCTTGGCAGTCAGGCCTGGTTTGCGAGCGCCCGCCTCATTCGCCCGCTCACTCTCTCATTAACTCGACACACACCTACCGGGGCCTCTCCTGCAGCAGGCCTGCCCCAGGCCCCCATTACTGCCCAGAAGGAGCACCAGACCCAGAGAAGGACCCAGGATGGGCAGACCCCCCTGTACCCCTGCCCTGGTGGGCTGTGAGACAGCCGTGGCCCAGGCACCCACCCAAACTGACCACCAGCCACCCCTGCAGGGTGGGACCATTGCTCTGACCCTTTGACCCTCAGTTTCCCCAAAAGCAAAGTGGGGTGGTCAGGACGATCTCCAAGGTCCCGCTCAGAGCTGTGTATGTCCAAGGAGCACTCGGGAGCGAGCAGGGTGTAACCCGCTGCGGGCAATGGGCGCTGCGGGGAGACCCCCCCCTGCACTGAGCTGGCTGGGTGTGGTGGGGACACTGACAGCCCGCCCAGCCGTACTCTGACTGTGCCCCTGTAGTAGCTGGGGTGGGTTGTAAAGTTGCTTACGCGAGCATGTCAGCTGATGACATTCTGGGGTGTTGTCTGAAAGGGATGCTTCAGCTCCTCAGGCACAAGGCAGAGGGGCTCAGTGCTGAGAAAGCCCTCAGAGCCAGATCTGTCACTTAGCAACAGACGCAGCTCAGGGCTCAGAATAGCGCAGGGAGGGAGCAGGACCCAGCGAGGGAGCTGCGAATCCTCTTAAAAAGAGAAAAAATAGTGCGACTAGGAGGCAGACAGGTAAAAATATCTCCTGCCAGAGGACTGATGGGTCCACAACAATTTTTCTAGCGCAGCACCTGGCAGTGAACTCCAGGGTGGGGGAGGCGCTCACCGGCCATGGAGCCGCTGGAGCCTCTCCAAGGGCAGGCAGGGACCAGGGCCGGGCTCTTCTGGAATGCTGAGGTCAGCCCCTCTGGCACCCAGCTCCTGGGGCTGGGGTCTCTTGCTTGGGAAGGTTAAACCAGGCAACGCAAAGGAATCACTTATTTTCTGAGTCGGACCCATCGGGAGCCGAGTGCAGAAGTCGCCATCTTTGGAAAGTAGGGAGCGGGTGACGGCTGCCCCACGTGCTGAGCCTGGCGTGACCACCCTGTGGCTCATGGGTCTGGGGTGTTCTGCACTCTGCAACTCCAGCAGAGCAGGGGGGAAGCCCTGGAGCCAAGGTCCAGTGGAGACTATGGAGACAAGGTCGGGCTCGCTTTCACTCAGAGAACCCACAGTGTCCCCCCCTTCCTGTGACAGGCCTCTGTGGCCCAAACAGTTCTCCTAATTACCTCGGAGCCTCTGGGCTTCCACGGAGCCCAAAACAGGTCACGCCATTATCACAGACACTACTGTCCTCCAAATTGGTTTTGCTTTTCTGGAACCCCCAGAAGTCACCTGGGACAGGCTGCTCCTGACACACCCTGGCTTTGCTGGCGGCTGCTCAGCTTGGGTTTTCCTGCTTGGGTTTTCCTGCCCCCACCCAGGAGGGAACCCCAGCTCCATTCATGGCCCCTCTCTCCTCCGCCCCCATCCAAGGTGGCCAAGTCCAGCCAGCACCTCTGCACTGTCTGCTCTGCTCCTTCCTGCTCCAGTCGGCCCCTCCCCCCAGCAGCTCCCAACTTGTCATCACTGCAGGAGGCCTTCAGAGGCCCCTTCCGGAAACACCAGGCACCCCTGTCCAGATGCCTTCTCTGAAGCCCGCAGCCCCAGGCCCGCTCCACGACCTCCCTGCCTCCAGCCACTCCTTCCACACAAACCTCTCCCCAACCTCTGGCTGTGACACCTCCCAGTCTCTGAGGGCTCAAGGCCTGCCACCAAGCTTCTCGGCAGTTCTGCCAACCTCAAGTGAGAGTTAATGTCCCTTCCCCTCCCTGCTCAGCACACTCTGCAGACTGCTGTGCCTTCTCACCATCTGGCGCTGCAGTGCAGCTCATCGTTGACTGCCTGGTTCCTTCTCTACCCAGGAAGCTTCCTGAAGGCAGGGCGGAAGGTGCCTTCAGCCTTGAGTTCACCTCCTCTGCCCTGGCCTAGCCAGTGCCTGGCCCACCCAGGAGAGAACCAGGTGCTTACGGATACTTGGGTCAAAATCCTGACCCTGCTGTCACTTCTGAAATGAAGGGACAGAGGTGAAGAGTTAACAGATCTGAGTAGAACGTCAAGGCCGTTGCATACCTAACAAGGGCCCCCTAATAAGGCACAGCCCTGTCACGTATGTGGGGAGGACCCCCAGACTCGGAAGCCACTTTTCTGTTCCCTATTCATCGGCAAAGTAAGGAACGGTATCACCTGCCAATTGCATCTGGTCACCACATGGATAGTGGGAGAAAGGGAAAGGAAAGCGTACTCAGAAGTCAAACAAATGGAAAGGCAAATTTTGACTCCATTTCACAGATTTGGAGGCTTGTATTTTGGCCTCCAAACCATAGCTCCACTGACACCATCTTCACCCCTGCAGTCAAATCCTAGTGTCCGGCTGTCAGAGCTACCCCATGCGTGTGCTCTGGTGAAGTGAAAGAGTGAGTGAGTGACCTGATGCTTGCTAACTCCCCGAACTTTCTAGAGTAGTATTGGATTTCCCAGCTTCACAATTTCCCCACTCTCTGACACTACGTTTGGTACAGAACATCGGATACCCACGTAGAATTCTGGAACCAAGAGGAAACAAGAAGCCTGGCCAAGCTTCACTGACTTGCTGCCTCTTTGAAGGAGTTATGACTTGTGCTTCAGTTTTCCCACCTCAGACAAGATCTTCCTCCTCCTGGAGAAAAAGCCACTAGCTGGGCACAGAGCTGGCACAGAGCCCGCCGGGGCTGGACCTAGCCAAATAACAAGCCCGCCAGGGAAGACAGGGGTCTCTTCCTGCTCCGCGGCATTCACCATGTCCACAGCCAGCATTTGCTTTTCTCAGTGAAGGAGAAAGAGAAGCAGGAAAAGGGGCAGATGGTCCAGAGGGGGAGGAATTGGCACTGGAAATGGTGGGTGGGCCAGCGCCAACACAATCTTTGGGTTCCATTTCATCTTGTCATGTGAGGGGAAATTCATGTCCAGGGAGCGGCAGACAACACCCCCCACTGCCCCGCAATGCATTCCCTCTCATACTAGAATTTAGGTGCTAAGGCAACTTCCGAAGGCAGAATGGGGGGCAGTGACTGTAACACTGACAGCACCAGCATCCAGGTGATACTTCTTGAGAGTGGGCTCTGGATAGCACAATCTCCCTTAATCCCACCAACTGCCACTATTACTCCCATTTTAAAAATAGAGACTCCGAGGGATTAACGACCTATTCATTAATTAGTTATGGTAGAGAATCAAGGGACAAGGGGAGGGAGGGATGCTAGAACATCTGAGGCTAGGGGAAGACCTGGCGGAGGGACTGAACAAGCCGGGTGGATATCCTGGGAAAGCGTACAGGAGGGAGGGAACAGGAAATGCAAGGGCCCTGTGGCAGGTCCAAGACTCCCCAGCGAGGACAAGGACCAGAAAGAAGAGCCACATGTCCAGAGTATCCTGAGCACAGGAGGAGGAAGAGGTGTGAGGCAGAGGTGTGAGGCAGGAGGGGAGAACAGACCTAGAACAGGAGTCAGGAGCCCTGAAGAAGCTTGGGTTTCCTTTCAAAGCTAATGGGAAGCTACTGGAAGTTTTGAGCAGGGATGTGCCAAGGGATGAGGCTGGATGAGGCCTAGGTTTTAAGGAGAGGGAATCAGGGGGTCCCAAGGTGCCAGGCAGGTAGATCCTTGAGGCGGTCTGAATTGGGGGAGGGCAGGTGAAAATAAAAAAGCTTGAGAGAGATGAGAAGGCACAACTAACTCCCTACTCTCCTCACTCATGGGGACCCACAGTAGCAACATGTGGGTCCTCACAGCATCTGCCTCAACACTCTGACCTGGGTTCTCTTAAAGTCACTGACTCCTCTTGTGTCAGAGAGAAACACAGGGATCCAGGGGTGTCCAATTACCTGAGTACCCAGCAGACCGCTGAAGAGCACTTGAGGGATAATGATCAGAAGCCCTTAATTACAGTGCCAACATGATGTCTCTTTCCCGAGAGTGAGAAGGGTGTGTCTCCTTCCTCAGCAGCCCTCAGTGCATCTGGGGAGAGGGCTAGAAGGAGACACTGTTCCCCGGAACAAGCTGCAAGACCCCTCAGAGTGCAGCAAAGGGAGCGAACACATTTGAAGACCTACTGTGCTTATATGTGTAATGTGTCTTCCCCAAAACTTGGAGAAAATGCATCTCATTTTAGACTAAGGGAAGATACTCTCATGCACAAGGTTGCCCAGCCATGAGATGGAGGAGTGGGCTTCAAACTGTGGCCTCCCAAATGCTCATATTATCATTTCATGAACTGTAAGGTCAATGTTTATCGCACAGGAAGAATGTAAAGTTTGCCTCTGTTGAAGTACTGGCCATATTCTTTCTGATAGACTGGTGCTTTCCAGTCTTTTGCATGCCCTGGCTCATGAAGGGCATACTGGCATGGCTCGCTAGAGATCCACCACCCCAAGATGCTCCAGGTTAACACAAGCGGTGAAGGTATCATTATTTTGGGGCCACATACTACCCATCTCTCGGCCTGCTTAGCTCTGCATTGTATCACACTGCCTGGTAAAACAGCACCTCTGGATCTCATTCAGCAAGGAGATTCACCTACCAACATTTCTACCTGAAATCAGGAGCTTCCTCACCTGACCAAATCTTTGCTCCTTTCCCAGAACAAACAACATAATTCACTTGGGGGGGGGCAGGGGAAGGGGAAGCAGCACAGTCCTCTCAGCTCTCCTAAAGGAAGAGCCAGTGACTAGCCAGCAGATGGTCGCATTGGTGTGCCAGGACCGTGGACAGCGCCCGCCCGGCCATTCTGGGCCCCAGGCCGCCCCTATTGACCCAGAGAAAGGGAAGACCACACCCCACTGAATACTCACCTGGTGGCACCTGCTGTAGCCCCCCTCACAGCTCTTGACAGGTAACTTTATCACTTTTAACTTGGAATGGGATTTAAAGAGACAGAGTCTTATCATTAAAGAGAAAATGCTACCAGCAGGAATTCTGGGCACGGACCAATGAATTTTATTTGTAAGTGAAAGAATAGGTGGCAAATTAGTGGTACATGGAATCCAGCAGAAATTCTAATTATACCAGTAATTAGAAGTGATGGAGTATAGTGAAAGGCAACTTGTTATTTTCACATGAACACGGCGTAGGCTCTGGAAGGTAGAAAAACGACTCAGCAGGACAAATGCAGCTGTGAAGATGGTCCCAGAGCCCAGGAGCTGGGTATTATTTCCTACGACCCCCCATTTATCCCCCCTCATCTACAAGAAGCCACAGAGCAAACAGGGCTTCAGATTCAATCCCCAAACTGGAGACACAGGCTGACCCCAACTGTCCTCTAGCAGGACATATCCAGTTCTGAAATGAAAAACATGTAGTTCAATACTCATCTTTCATCTCACAGGTGAGTTTTCTACACTCAGTGAATATCTAATAACAAGAATATATTTAAATTGGCTTTCTTCCTAGAGCAATGATATTTTAATTTAGTTGCTCATGGGGACAGAGGGGAGAGAGAAGTATCAGAGAACTCTGGCCACGAAATGGCTGCCCATGGAGCAAGGGCTTCTGGGAAGGCCTCTCTGTGTCCTCTGGGGATGGGGGAGTGCTCGTATTTATAATCCAGTTATTCGTCCTCACTCACAGAACCTTCCCACAGAACTCAAGGGGGGCTTGGAGATGGCAGGCAGGCTGGGACAGGATGGTCATGTTCCTCTAGGGATGGGGATTTCTCAGAAAGGGCTGGAGAAGCAGGAGTCATCAAATACCACATTTCCCAGAACAGCCACGGACAGGAGTAAGCCAGCCCCAAAGGCAAGAACAGTGGGGCTCCATGGGGCAAGACCAGGAGGTAAGGAGCATCCCTCTGAGACACCCTGGCCAGCCATTGCTGCAAATAACCTTGAATGTCAGTGGTTTTGCTCTGGGGTCAGGGCGTCACGGGAACGGCTGCCAGCCCCTGGCACGCACTCTCCGGCAGAGAAACCTGACCCACCAGAGCCCCCAGCACACACGGGCTGACCTTAGTCCCAGACCTTAGAAGTTCAGGCATCTACTTCACTCTCTCCCTGTTTCCTATGGGCGGAGGCAATTGCCCCCTTTCTCGGAGCATTAACCTAAAGAACTGGTCTCGTAGGACGAGACAACCTCGTCTAGGTAAATCAGCATACATTTATTAAGAACTTATTTTGGAGAAGCAGCCCATGAAGTGTGGAGTCTGACAGACCTGAGCTGAAGTTCTCAGGCTGCCATTCACAGCTTGTATGACCTTGGGCAAATTATCTAACCCCTCTGACCCTCAATTCTTGCATCTCTAACTGCTGATCACAATATCTTGTCTTCTGGGATGGTAGTGAAGATTAAAGGAGACGATGCATGTAGAAGCCTCAGTAAAAAAATGGGTGGTCTCACTATGCCAAACATGGCGTGAGCTGCTGGAATCCAGATCAGCACCCACCCCCCATCAGAGCCCACGCAGCAGGCATTTCCCCAGGATCACTGTCCCACCTGAGTCGGGGGACAGTGCACTGACTGTCACATCTGCCTGTGACACCTGCCTGTGACACTGCTTCTGACGCTGGGAGCTCAGGGCCCAGCCATGGGAAACTGAAGGGAGGGGGGCTGGGAGAGCGCTGCCCAACCTGGGGGCACCACACATTTGACTGTGAGGACTTCTTGCAGCCCCCCGGGAGTGAGTGATAAGCAGACCTGGCTCTAGGGGAAAAGCCCAAATTCATCTTCTCTTTAAGCTATTCTGCTGCTTATCTTAGCAGCTTTAAAGAGATTAATGACGAATGGCTTTGCTACATCCAGCCCACTAGGAAAGGGGGGGCAGGGGACTAGACGCAGGCAGAGGCGCCTGCTTCTCAGGAATCCTCTCGGCTGTGTTTCCATCACCCTTGGAATGTTCTCTGCACCCAGTGGGGAGGGCGCTGAGCCCGAGGCACGGAGCACATGCAGGCCAGCTTGCACACACAAGTACATTTCCAGCAGCAGACTGGAGTCCCCTGGGTCAGCATGGCCTCTTTCTTGCTGCACTGGGGACCCCCTGGTTTGTTTCATTCTTGAGGTGCACCTCTTAGTTCATGACCATGTCTAGACATACTTCAGGAAGAGGAAGCTAAGGGCCCAGGAGCCTCTGGGGGGACAGAGTCACACTCCTCACCTTCCTTTCCAGGAAAGGTCAGTCTTGCCTCTCCTGGACAGCTCCCTTGCAGCCTGCAACTTCACTGTGGATAGGACAGACAGGGGGACGGTGGCCAGACCTGCGCAGAGAGCAGGGACCCTGGAGTCCACTTGGTAGGTGCTGCAGCTTGGTTCAGGCCACAGTCATGATCAGTCCTGTGCAGCAAGGCCTGGGCTGGAGTCGCCCCCTGAAACTCTGCAAGTAGTCAAGGCCCCCCACGAATCCCACTTTCCCCTTATACCTCCCAGAGCCCTGCCCTCACGAAGGCACTAAGGCTTCCTCATGCGAGGTCTCCCAGGGCAGACCTGAGGGTTGGACACGGGTCAATTCAATGTTGAGTCATGGGTCCTTCTTGACTAACCGGGAAGACAGCCCCTCACACCTACAGCCCCTCTCATACCCAGGAACAAGGAAGGACAAGTCACTGTAGCTAAAGCATATAGAGAAAGGTGTGGGGACAGACAACTAAGGAGCATCTGCCACGTATCCAGCAAAAAAAAAAAAAAAAAAAAAACCTGTGAAAAGGTACCATAAGCATCCCTGTTTTACGACCAAGAAACGGAGCTTCCAGAAATAAAGTGACTTGCCCAAGGTCGCCCCACTGGCATATGGCAGAGCGCTGGGTCCAGCCCCACCATAATCACAGAGCCTCTCCCCAGTCTCCTCCAGCCCCTCCCAACCTGGCCCTGCGCCCCTTCAGGTGGGGGGCCGGAGCTTAGCACCCTGGCTCACGGCCAGGCAGCCTGAGCTCTACTCAGCTCACGCTTGGGTCACTGCCTCCAGCACTTGGAGTTCCTGCTGTTGCTGCTCACGGGTCTGCTAGCGAACTGCCAGCTCACAGACACGACACGGCTGCACGTGACTGACTCAGGCCAAGCAAACTCACGCCAATCCGAGCGGTGGGCACGACTTGCCGCCTGCTCTGAGTCACCCTCTAGGCTGAGCGGCAGGGAGTCACTCGCAATACCACCTACTGAGCTGCAGCTGCTCCTTAAGAAAAAGCCAGCGAAGGAGCCACAGCTTGCGACGGCCCCACGAATGGGCCACGGCCAAGAACAACCAGGTGTGACCTCAAAGCCCTCTCTGCCCAGGTCTGCCTCACCTGGCCCTCGGGCTAATGTGAGTCCAGTGGGAGACACAAGAAGCCCCCCCCCCACCCTGGTTATTCTGAACTTGTTATCCAGACCTCAATCTGTATGACCGCCTAAAGCTTTGGTTGAAACACCTGTATTTGTAACCCTGTTACAGGGTTATTTTTCCTTCGTGGATTTCCTGTTAAAAGAGGGCAGTGTCGCCCCCTGCCCCTCCCCCCCAAATCTCCCTTCTCTACATCACACCCCCTTCTGCCCCAGCGCCATCTGCCTGTAGGCAAGGCTGACCTGCCCCAAAGGTAACTCCAGCTGGAAATTTCCTAACGCAGAGTCCATTAAAATATTTCTCTAAGAAGGAAAGAGGAGCGGGATCTTTTTCTTTTCTCTTTGTAATTACATTGGACATCAACTGCGTCCTGAAAGGTGGGTGTCTTCGAGGTCTCTGAACATTTGGAGCCCTGACCGGGCTGTTTGGGATTTCAAAGGAAACAAGCTTCCTTTCCAGGCGGCAGCGCCCCAGAGGTAGCGGCCCCCGCGGGAGTGCTGCGAACGTCGCAGGAGAGCTCGGCGCGCACAGGTATAAATGTGGCCGCGGCCTCTCTCCCGGGAAGGCCCCTCCGGATGTGCACCCCGCGCACGTCCCCCATCTACGCCATTCGGTTCGCAGCTGCGCTTCCCTCGAGGGAGAATGGGCTCCCTGCTAGCCCTGAATGGAGCGAGGACCAGACCCAGAACAGGGACCTAGACTTTCACCTCGGGCACGAGCGCTGTTTCTTCCCACAATGTTACCGTCAAGGTCACCGGCCTGGAGCCGGGGGCTGGGGGTCTCCAGCAGCGCCGGGGCCTCTCCTTGGGAGCTGCGCCTGGAGCGCCCCGGTCCAGGGGCCCAGCCCTCGCGGGCTCCTCTCGGGCTCTCCGCGGCGCGGGTTTCCGCAGCTCCGCTGACCTCCCGAGTTCCTGGGCCCTCCCGAAAACCACCTGGGAACTGGAACCCCGAGTCCAACTCGCGCGCCGCTCTGGGCACCCCCAGCGGCTCCCCAGCA
>NW_004567127.1:8642733-8644748 GCF_000260355.1 Condylura cristata
AGACGCCAGGGCCCAGGGCCGCGCTCTCTGCGTCCGGGCCGCGCCGGCTCTGCGGAGCGGAACGGAGCTGGGCGGAGCGCGGCGCGCACTGTTCCCTCGCTTTCCGAAAGGCCACCCTGGCGGCGGGGCGCCGTGACGCAGGCCTGACTCACGCGCGGCCCGCGTCAGCGCGAGGCTCCGGATTGCGAGCGAGGCTCTGATGGCCGACGCAGGCGGAGGGGGTGGACAGGGAGCGGGAGAGGGGCCGTCCACCGAGCGATGTCTTGCGGCACCTGGCGAGGGACCCAGACCGCGGAGCACACCATCGGGCATCTGCCCGCACAAGGGATGCGCCCCGGTGGCTAAGGCGCTCCTCAGGCCGGCTTCTCGTTTCTTCCTCTTTTCTGACCTCTTTCCACCCTCCCTTAGGTTCTTCAGGCTCTCAGACCCACCCAAAGTGGTTCCCAATCCCGCACAAAGTGGTTCTGTCCCCCGGCCCTTCTGCCTCCGAGCCGTCTCACGGCGACGCCTCTTGGGCTCCAGCCTACCTCTTCCTTGGGCCCTGGACGGCTGCTCCAGGTCAATTCAGCGATTCCGGACATCGCTGCGTGTCTGGGTGGGTGGGTGGGACTGAGACTCTGGGAGAGTCTCAGAGATGGGAGTAGCAAGTCTTTGGGAGAGGTAGAGAGGGGTTTACCCAGTTAAACACAATACGGGGCGGGACAGGAGAACCCTACAAGCTGAGTGAAGTGAGGGTACAGTGAAGGCACCACAGGAAGCTGTAAGTGATACAGGGAAATTCTGACTGGACGCTGGGCAGCCCTCAGGGAGGAGGGGAGACAAGTAGGGTGCCTGAGCTGGGGGGGGGGCTGGGGAGGTAGGAAGTTGGGTGCCTGAGCTGGGGGGGGCTGGGGAGGTAGGAAGTTGGGTGCCTGAGCTGGAGGGGGGCTGGGGAGGTAGGAGGTGAAATTGCATGGGGAGTCAGGTGCCATGCCCCAGGGCCTGGGCGGGCAGTTTGGGACATCGACGCTGACTCCCCACTCTAGAGGACACTGGAAGGGTTTGAGAGGGACAGGTGGTGGAGACCGTGTCCACTGTCTGGCCGAAAGGGGCAGGACCGATGTCACGAGCTCTGACAGCAGTTTCATGGATGCTGGCAGAAGACGTGGATGCCAGGCCCAGAGACAAAGACGTATTAGCTGTGGAAGCGCAGGCCTGTGAGCTTCACCATAAAATCAGTTTCCTTTGAGCCCTAAGTCCCATGGGAGGAACATGGGCCTGGGCCCCAAATGTGCTGCACGAGTTGAGGAACCTCAAGATGAGGAAACCACACCTAGTACCCTGAGCTGCAAACAAGCCTGGCCAAGCGTCACCCCAGAGGACACCCTCTTTGTTATACAGGCCAGCAAACAGGCCCGTCCTTCACCCCGAGAGACACTACTTCCATTTTCCTAAGCAGTTTGCTATGCAAACACCCCCAAAAAGGCAGTCTGGAAGGAAAGTCATGAGGGTCTCTGCCGAGGAGGCCTTGGGAACACGAGGGTTGCCAGGGCCATTTATCTGTTCACCCAGTGACTGTCACCCATTAGCCTGTGCGTGTGACACTGTTTCAGCCTGCGGTGCCCCAGAAAGCACGGCAGTGGAGGGACAGCAGGTGAAACGGGGACACAGGCGCACAGGCGAATGAGCAGAAAGTGACGCTGAGTGAGGTGTGAGGCGAGTGGAGGGCAAGTGTGAGAAGCGGGTGAGTTTCGAGCAGGGAAGCCTGCAGGTGGTGTGGTCATGGGCAGTGCTCTGGAGCTTGGGGACCTCCGTTTTCATCCTGACTGCCATATACCAGAAACCTTAAAAGCAGGTGACATAATCTCTGAGCCTCAGCGGAGGCTGTAAATCAATAATACGTACACCAGAAGGTTGTTATGCTCAACCGATGAGATCACTCCCTCAAAATACCTCGCGTCACATCTGTAATAACATGTGCGTAATAAATGGCCACCAGGAGTGGAAGAATTAGTATCAGGTCATCGAATGGTCAC
>NW_004567127.1:8645063-8647470 GCF_000260355.1 Condylura cristata
TTTTTTCTGCTCACCTGTCCCTTCCGGCGGACTCCTTTGCAGCAATTTTTAAGCATATTCAAATATGTTCCCTTTCAAATGTCACTAAGTTGTGCCTGCTTTACAGCACACACACTAAAATAAAACTTCACTAGCTGGCATCAACAGCGTCTCACTTTCTTGCACATGCTCCTCCTCCATTTCCTCACCCCCGCTCATTCCATCACACGCTTCTGACCCACCAGGGTCAGCCGTGACTGTTCCTCTATGCACGGCTCTGCCACCAGGCTGCAGCTTCCTGGTCTCTCTCCCCAGCTTGGACACCCTCTCGTTCCTGCCGGCACCATCTTCCTAGGAAGCTGCATTCCTGCTACCCCTTCTGGCCACACCAGTCTTCCTGCTGACCTTTAAGTGTTCTTTCCTGGGCTATCTCCTAGGCCAATGACTCCTGCATTGCCCCTCATGTCTGCAACTCCTACTCCACTTTGCCCCTGGACTCCCTCAAATTGAGTTCAACAATGTGCAACAAATCAGGCTCAAAGATCTACTCTGTAAAACATGCAAGATTTGGCCTCTTCCTCCTCCTCCAGTGCTCCCAGGCTCCATGAATGTTCCAGACAGACAGAAACCCAATGCACATGTTTCCCACTCCCTCGTGAAATCTTTGAGCATGGCCTGGAGGCGCTGTCTCCTAGTGTGTCTAGAATCTGGCCACTTTGCTTTCATCCAGACGCAGACTGGTGGTAGCTGGACGAGAGCACAGTGGCCAGATTTCTGCATCCTATGAGAAGGGCCTGTCACGCGCTCTTCTTACTAGTGGAGAAACTAAGGCTGAGGGTGGCTGAGTTGTCTCTGCAAGCCATATCGTAGCTATATCCAGTCCATATATATATATATGTATAGTCTCAATTGGGCATTTAAGGCCTTGAAATATAGGCCCTCCTGGACCCTCCCTGGTGGCACAGTGGGTTTAAGCACAACACTGAGAAGCTAAAGCCACTTCCGCATGAGTTCGATTCCCGCCTGCCCCGGAGGTGACCACATGGCGAGGCAGACCTCTCCTGACCCGCCCGCTGCTCCCCTCAGCAGTGTACTTTGTCGATCTGCCTGTTCTGCTCCCCACTCTGTCTCTGGTGAAGCCTCTCACCGCCCCTGTACCTCTGGCCTGCACCCCAGTTCTGTATGTACAAACAAATAAAATCTTCAAAAAAATGTGCAGATGCTGCAATAGACCCTCTCCTCTGTTCTGAATAGCACAGTTACTAGTTTTTCTAGTGTGGACTTTTTTTTTTTTAATGATCCTAAAATTCTTTGACAATTCTGTCTACAAGAAGGGAAGCCTACAGTCCCTCTCTTTGTGCCTATGTCTGGACCCAGGTCATAAAAGAAGAAAACAGTAGCTCACACTTGCTCTGTTGGGAGGTTAGATACCCTAGAGGGAAATGCTGAGGAGGAGTCATGGGCATGGTGTTGCCGGAGGTAAGGCACGGATAAAGCTCCAGCTTTAAACTAGTGCAGCCTGTCAAAGCAAACAATTGGGGAAAAGCACTAAGGCCAGAAATTAACCCTAGTTCAGTCATTTAGAATATGATAAAGATTGTATTTCAAGTGTTAGGAGAAAGTTGGACTTTTAATAAATAAAACTGGCTTGGCTACCTGAAAAGAAGTAAACCTGAATCTCTTCCTGACTCCTTCTACCAATGTGAGTTACAGCTATATAGAG
Source organism: Condylura cristata (assembly GCF_000260355.1). NCBI lineage: Eukaryota > Metazoa > Chordata > Mammalia > Eulipotyphla > Talpidae > Condylura > Condylura cristata. The sequence goes on from NW_004567127.1 coordinate 8,646,766, forward strand.
ATTAATAAAGGTAAAAATGACAAACCTTAGAAATGCATCAAAATCTGTCCTGAGAGGGACATGGACAGCCTTAAATAGATGTATTGAGAAAGAAGAAAGGCTGAAATCAAGGAACAAAGCAATCAGGAAAAGAAGTATAAAGCATGCCCAAAGAAAACAAGAAGGAAATGATAAAAGCAATGTAGAAATTAATAACATAGGAAAGCAAACCCTCAACAGAGGGAATCGTTAGAGTAAGAAGTTTGTCCCTTGAAAAGTCTACTTCTTTTGACTGATGCCATAAAAGCACAAAAAGAAAACATGGAAAAATGTGTCATATTGTTGCCTGGCTAATTGTGAGGTAACCTCTGGCTCCCCTTTCACTCCTCCCCCTCACTGTTCTCCAAATCACTTGCCACCATGTGAATTCAACTTACTTTCCTGTTCGCTTGTTGATTGATTCCCAAAAGGATGAGAGAGATATCCTCAGCACCTAGAAAAGTCTGCCATACAGTAGATGCTTGGAGATGTCTGCTAGTAACTGGCTAAATAGTGCCGATCGCTTTAATATATAAAGAGTTTGTAAAAATCAGTAAGAAAAAGAAGGAAGTCTGTGAATATGAAACTCATAGAAAATGAAAGACAAGAAGCTCTTAGATAAAAATATGCTCAATTTCATTCATAATCACAGAAATGCAAATGGAAAAATAACAAGGTACCATTTTT
>NW_004567127.1:8647995-8648844 GCF_000260355.1 Condylura cristata
AAAAAAAAAAAAAGGAAAGAAAGTCAATGACACCTGTGTTGGTAATGAGAGACTTAAATTGCACAATTTCTGTGGAGAGAGTTAGACCATACTTAGCAAAATCAGAGATACACTCACTGTCCATAGGCCAGTTCTGGCCATACTATTATAGCCCCAGGTTCATCTTACACATCTATTTATGTAAAGACACTCATTTGAAGAAACTCCTTGCAGCAGAGGCTGCAAGGGGAAAAAAATAATGGGAGCAATTTAGATGTCTCTCAACAAAGGAATGTGTAAATAATTTATGGAGTGCCCATGCAATGAAATTCCTTGTAGCCACTGACATGAACAAGTCTGCTCTATAGCTTCTGTTTGGAAACATCTCCCAATGCATTGTTTAGATGAGAGAAAGATGCAGAACAGTGAAGGGGGGTGTGACCCTTTGTGTATCTATGCCTACTTGGCACAGGCGTAAAATATTTCTGCAGTGATACATCAGACTGATACCAGAGCTTGCCTCTAGGTGAGGGCTGCGTGGCTGGGAGCTAACAGGGGAAGGCTTTGTTTCCATCATAACCCTTTTTGACTTTTAGACTTCGGTCTGTGTCTCGTACGCTCCACAGCGCCGTGTCTGTGGCCCCGTGGCAGCTCTTTGCCTGCCTGCGTCTGTGCAGGTGTCTTTCTCTTAATAAGCCCACGCCTGAAATGAATGAGTGACACATATATGTATATATATATGGGGGCACAAGACCTCTAGAAGGGGAACACTTGAAACATCACATCAGACTCACTTTGGTTCTGTTTGGTTTTTCTTTGATCATGTGTGTATGTCATCTAGTGTGGACTTTTTTTTTTTTTAATGATCCT
>NW_004567127.1:8649445-8659795 GCF_000260355.1 Condylura cristata
AATATATATATTTTAAAAAATAACAGACCACTTTTCTCCTTGCTCTTGGGACACCCCCTTCCAGCTCTCCCGGCCTCTGTCCCCTCCACTCAGACTGCTCTGTGCAGCACCATGGGATGGGCAAAGGCTGTAGAATCAGATCTGGGTTCTCATGTGACTCACAGCTTGTGTCCCCCGCTGTGACATGTGACATGCGACTTGCCAGCAGCCCCTACTTCACATGGTGGTGATGAATCGAGATGGCAGATGACGTGAGCACCCGTACATGGCAGTCACATTAGCATGAACTACTTCTCGTGTGACGCCACAGGGCTGGGTGGCTGACGGCTGCTGGGCCGCCAGGTCTGGCACTACACTGCCTTTAAAAGCCGCCTCCCACCTTTGAAGGAAGAAGGAAGGGGCATCTCCTAAGGTTTGCTGAGAGTGTTGGCAAGCACAGTCCTCCTGCTTGTACTTGTGAGGAGGGCAGCGGCCCCCCCAGCCCAGCATAGGGACTCAAGTCCCAGCCAAGGATGCAGACCCCTTCCATATAAATGCAAGGGGCTCTTCTCTCCAGGAGCAGCAGCAGCAGCTGGGAGTGGGATGTGCAGTGCCAGGAGACAACGGGGAAGGAGGAGCGGTTTGCTCCCCCCAGGCCACAGGCGGGAGAATCAGACACTGAACCTGCCTCCCCCAGGGCCAGCTCGGAGGTTTCAGCACCAGAGACAAATATAGACCTATTTCCATAAAAGCACCAGCCTGCTTCTATAAATACCTCCGCCAGTTTTCCGGGGTTCTCATGTGACTTTGATGCCTACCCTGGCTGCGGGATCTGTTGCCATGGTGACCAGGCCACGTGACCAGCCACTCTTCATTCATGGCAGGTTGCCTCAGCCCAGGCTGAGGTGGGGAGGGGAGGGGGACTGGAGGGAGAGCAGAGGAGAGGGAGACCGGGAGGAAGAGTGGATAGTGTGCCCAGCCTTGGGGTGGGAGAGGTGGGGGCCTGCGGACTCCTGTTTTCCTGCAAGGATGCTCTGACAGAATCACTGATTGTTCTCCCCAGGCCACTGTCAGGGGAGGAACATTTTTATTCATGAAGCAAAGCACAGCCTTGCCTTTGAGTCACAGAAACCAAGGTTCAGCCTGGAAGGCACTTTAGCAGTCAGCTAGGTCAATGCGTTGTCTCAGGTGGAGAAAACCAGGGGCAGAAATGTAAAGTGAGTCATCCAAGGTCACCCAGCGAGTCACTTACAAAACTGGACCAAGAAGCAGAGGATGCATCTCCACCTGGAGACGCTCAGCTCTGGGCTGGGGCCGCGCTGGACCAGGCGTGACTCTGGTGAGTGAGACTTTAGTGCCGCTGCTCCCGGGTTACCCCACCCGGCTGGGGACACAGGTCCTCCAAGGAAAGTGAAAGCTTCATGTCATGCCAGCCTCAGCCCTGGCCTCTTGGCTAATAAATGTGGAGTGAGCGCCTCGGAACTCAGAAGTTCTGGAAGCAGAGCAAGCCAGATGCTACCCCTGGCAACCCAAGAGTATCTGCTTTTTAATCCAAACACCCCAGATCGGTCCCACCCAGTTAACCCTTCAAACATCGCCCAGTCCTGCCCCAGCCTTGCTGGGGCTGGGGATGAGACGCAGAGGCAGGAAAAGGACTTCTGGTCCCTCACAGCGCTGCAGTGCTTAAGTGCGTGTGGATCCGGAAGCAGAGAGAACCCTGTTACTGTGCTCCGGGGGGAAGGTCCCAGCCTGGAAGTGGGGGGCCACAGCAGTCAGCAGGATGCTTCTAGGAGGAGGGAGGGAGGGGAGTGTAGACTGACAGATGGGAGGGAGATGGTGGGGGCGTGTGCAGTGTGGGGGAGTGACTGAGATGGACAAAGGAGCCAGCAGCAGCCACCAGCCACGGCTTGGGAAAGGACGCAGCCGAGGACCGCAGAGCTGATTCATATGGTTAGTCACATGGGCCCAAGCAGTCAGCACACGAGGGTCTGGGAGGAGATGGAGGACCGCTGTGAAATATTCCTGAAGGAGACAGGGCTCGAGGCAGTGGACCCATGGGCTGCTGGACCCCGGGCGTCAGCTGTGGGTTCCAGCGGGCTCCAAGGAGGTTAAGGTCCTCCACGCTGGGGGCCGGAGGAGCCCGAGGGACCTAGGCCAGGCTCTGTCTCCTTCATTCTTGGCTGCCGTCTCCATGGACATGAAGGCAGCACTCCCCACCAGGCCGCACCTCTCTGTCAGCAGAAGCAGAGGCTGGTCCTGGCAGCCCACCCCAAGCTCAGGCGAGGCGCTGCTGGCCTCTGGGAGCCACGGTCCTCAGCGCTGCCTACCACAGAGCAGCCGCTCTGCTCACGGTCAGCAGCTCAGGAGCGCAGAGGCAAGGCACTGCCCATGCCTGTGACCCCTCCCCTGGCTCCTGGGGGGGATGGAAGCAGAGTCACTGGTGCCAGTGGGTAGCGGGCAAGGAGGAGCAGACAGAACTTGGCTTCAGCCACAGACCTGAATCTGCGTCCAGGCCTGGCCACCCTAGGGCCTCTGGCTGCTTACTTAGACTCTCTGAGTCTCCTTGCTTAGCTGTGAAAGGGAACAATGTTGCCTACTTTGAAGAACAGTTGTGGAAATCAGAGAGAACGGTGACAAAGTGTCTGGCAGAGGGAAAGCGATGCTCACCAGCAGTCATCTGTCACGGCGAGTCCCGGGCTGCCCTGGCCCCAGGTCACTCTTACAGTTCACCTGGCAGCATCCTGCACACCAGCCTCTGCCCAGAGGAGCCCACCTGGCTCCCCGATCCAAAGCCTCTCCATCCCTCAAAGCCCCAAGTAAGCGTCCCTCCTCCCCGCGGTCCTCCCTGGCTGGCTCCCGCCCTCAGGATGCTCCAGGGAGACAGTTGGCACTTCTGCAGAACACCCCACCTGCCTCTATAGCAACAACGACAAGAAATGCCACATGTCACTGCCTGTGCTGAGAACCCAACAAGACCGAGACAGAGAAGGCAAGAGACTTTCCCATGGTCGCACTGCAAAGGTGCAAAAGTGGGGACCGAGCCCCGTCCACCTGGCTCCACAGCCCAAGCACCACTTCCACAGCCTCTGGCTAATTATACTCTTACTTCACTCTCCTACTTTTGCATAAGCCGGTGTGGTGTGGGGCAAGCGCCCAGCTCCTGCAGGCAGCTAGGGATGGGTCTATGTCTCCCTTCTGTTGAGGAGCATGTGGGGTGACCTTGGAGAAGTCGTTGCCCTCTCCTAACCACTTTCCTCACCTAGCGTTACAGAGGGGTCATGAGATGACGTGACAGGGAGTGAACGGGCTGTCTGGGCTCGCCACCCACGCTGCCTGTCCCCTCCCAGACGCCGGGGCAGGTGACAGGCAGTCCTTCCATTTCTGCTGTATGGTTCAAGCAGGACTCACAAATCCCATTTTTGAGATGAAGAAACAAAAGCCTGAGGGTATTGAATGACTTGCCCAAGGTCACAAGTCTTTGGTAGCTGAGTCAGTTCTAGAACCTCCTAAACCCAGGGATCCACTTTCTGCCTGTCTCCCTGCTGCCTGTGGCTGAGATTCTTCAGATGGAGACACCAGAACTCTGGGCCCTTGGCCAGGAAGTTGGTCACAGCTTCAGCCTGAGCCCAGGAAGCCTCCAGCCATGGAGGAATTTGCTTTGAAGACAAAGAATGACTCCTGGCAAGGAGAGTCATTCCTATTTCTGCTCCAGACAAATGGGAAGCTGCTGCAGATTCCGTGATAAATCTTTTTGCTAAAATGATGCATCACTTTGCACTCGTTATATGCACAGAGCCTTGGACATTAGACAGGTCAATTACTGGAACCAAATTCTCAGCACTGAGCAGAGATATTTTCATCGAGTAGCTGTAACAGAGCCAGAGCCTCTCAGGGACCAGGCTGGAAAGATGGTCCACTTTGAGTTCGATGCTAGGAGTGACTGCTGAGCAGTGGTACCTGCCCCAGGTACCCCCAGAAAGGGGCCCCCCACTCCCACCAGAATGGCATCTGCTCTGTCCCTGGACCAACCAGGATTATTCTGCCCTTCCTAGCATTTCCAGCATCGCCGCCCTCAGCCTCAGCTGCCTGGAGTTAGGGAAATAGGTTTGCTTCCAGGCTAAAACCCAAGACAGGTATGCCAACATGGCTTTGCTTCTGCAGCCCCAAGTTGCAGAAATACTTTCGCTACATACTTAGTGCCTCCTTACCTCCAACCCAAATTTCCATGTCATCTCGGCTGCTTCCAAACTAGTGGGGAGCGCAGCTTGCTAAGGCTGGTGCCTGGGAATTACTCCCGGCCAGCAGATCCAGGATTTCTTCATTAACCAAGCCCTAGGAGAAGCAGTCAGCTCCTCCTCCCAAGGCCAGTAATTTTAAACCATATGTGTTTGTCGTTTGTGGGGCCTCCCTCTGGCCTGAGGATGGCATCAGTGGTTCAGAGCCAAGGTTTGAAGTCCTAGCAAGAAGGCTGGTCTGGGAGATGTCGGCTTCCTGGCTGTGTGACTCTGAGCAGCTCCTTAACCTCTCTGGGCCCCAGATGTGGCACATGATTCCTCCTCGCTACAAAATGCTAAGACTCAGTCTCTGCAACATCAAGAAGGCAGGCGGAAGGGTCTGGAACATAAGATAGGGAAGTGAGTGTGAACTGGGGAGAGCGGGCAGGGGCTTGAATCACACAGAGCTGAATGTCATGCTAAAAAGCTTAAATTGCGGGACCTCCCTGGTGGCGCAGCGGGTTGAAGCACAGCACTAAGAAGCTAAGCCACTTCAGCATGAGTTAGATTCCCGCCTGCCCCGGAGGTGACCACATGGCGAGGCAGACCTCTCCTGACCCGCCCGCTGCTCCCCTCAGCAGTGTACTCCGTCGATCTGCCCGTTCCGCTCCCCACTCTGTCTCTGGTGAATCCTCACTGCCCCTGCGCCTCTGGGCTGTACCCCAGTTCTTATATGCATAAATAAATAAATCTTAAAAAAAAAACCTTTGACCGGACCCCCTGTGTTTCATCTGGCAACCCAACAGGGGAATGATAAAGCTCTCTGGTCAGTGAGTGGAGACTGCATTGGATGGAACTAAGCTGGAAGCAGACAGACCACTTAGGAGGTTGTTATGCTCCAGGCACTACTTCCCAATATCAGTATTTATTTAATACATTTTTTTTTGTCAGCTCATTGGTTTTGGTTTAGCTTTCCACCAGGCACTGCTTCAAGTACTTGGCAGGTGTCAACCCCCTTCATTCTTGGGATAGGGTGTAGCATCTACTATCATCCCCGCTTACCGGAAGCTGCGGCAGAGAGACGCTTACCAGGTCACGCTGCTCATCAGGGGCATAGCTGAGACTGGGGTCTCAAGTCCAGTGCTTGAGCGCCGAGACCCTGGGGGCCAGGAGTGCCTCAGCCCAGATCCCGCGTGGGAACTGGGTGACGGTCTTGGCTGTGTGGAGTCCAAGCCCCGTGGGAGGGGGGGCTGGGTGCTATGTGTGACCGGGGAAATGATGAGGGAGGGTCAGGAATCGTGTGGAATCGGGTGACACTTGCGTCTTCAGACCACTTGATACTTTTCAAAGCAGGAGGAGAGGCTGGTAAGAAAAAGAACCATATCTAGCCAACAGCAGCATGGTTTACAGGGTCCTGGGGGTGCCGGGAGGCACCCCCAGCAGGACATGGAGGTTGACGGGCTATGGGTCGAAGGATGAGAGAGGGGTGAAGATGGAATTGAAGAAAGACTTAGGGTGGCTGAGGGTCACATTAGCTAGAACATGATAGCAGCATGGGGACCAAACACCAAAGGTGGGACCTTTGAGAGCGGAGATGTGTTCAGTCCTGGACACACTAAATTGTTGAGATAATCCCTGACCAGAGAGGGTATGTGACTATCTAGGATCACACAGCAGAGAGTGTCAAGGCAGAAACTGGAACTATAGTCTCTTAACTATATCTGGGGTGCCTGACACAGAGACATCCCTAGTCTAGTCTCAAAGAGGAAATGAAGATGGAGACACACCCAAAAAAAGTCATGGTCAGTATTTGGGGATCAGTGTTGGTGCAGGTTCCAACAGGCTTACATGCTTGAGGGCAGATAGAGCTTGCCGCTTTGACCCTGAAACGGAGCCCTGGGTGGCACTGGCTGCTGCAGGCTCTGAGAGCCAAGAGTCTCTCTGCAGCAGCTCTTCTCTGACAGGGGAACAATACCCACAGCACAGTTACCGTGGGCACTCAAGGAGGGAAATAAGCGCACAAACGTGTGACTGTTGTTATTCCCTGCCTCTGTCAGCCCAGCCCAGCCCTCTTCCTCCTCATCTTCCCTCCTCTTTTCAGGCCCCCGGACAGAGCCCTTTCCAGGGAGTGTCTGCAGGTAGGCCACCCTGAGGGGGAGGAGACCCTTACCTCTCAGCGGTTCTGGTCGACCCTCCTGCCTCTGACTTCCTGCCCCAATTACACCCCAATTCTGTGGCCTGCACCTGCCCACCCCCCCCACACCACCCAGGACATCCTGCCGCGTGGGGGCCACTCCCCTGGGCCTCTCCAGCCCAGCCCAGCCCACCACTCCCCGGCCCCCCTCCACCCCCCCAACCCCGGCAGCTGCCTGGGGATCACAGACGGAAGTGACCCCAGGGAGCGTAGGGACAGCACAAGGGACCCCGGGGATGGGGAGGCTCCGGCCCTGGCGGCCTGGAAATGTACAAAGCCGATCCCCAAGGACCCAGCAAGAGACTGACGTCAAAGCCGAGCTGAAAATATCGCCTAGAGAGTCACGAGGCTCCGTGAAAACTGAGCTGCCCTCCCCAGTCAGAGATGTGAAGAGTGGAAAAGAGACATCAATCCTGGCTCTTCAGGGTTTCCAAGCAGCAGCAGGGCCTGCTGGAGGCCTCCAGGGTGCCTGCCGCCAGATGGGGCCCCAGAACCTCATTCAAGGGCTCCTTTGCAGACACCTGCAGACCCCTGCCCACCCCTGAAAACAGCCAGCAGCACCACCTCCTTCCCCCCAGGCCTGCCCAGGGTTCTCTGGCCTTTGTGGGGACATGACTGGGTGTCAGGCAGGGGTCACGCTCCCTACCAGCAGTGTGCTCTGGCCCCTTCGCAGTCTCGGGGGACCCTGCCTTCCCATTTCTTTTTCACTCTTGCAAGTACCTATTAATCGCCCCTTTAATAGTGGAGAAAATGAGGCCCCCAGTAGCTGGGTGGCCTAGCGCCCACCTCACAGTCCAGGTCAGAGGGCCCCCAGAATCCTCCGCATCATGTGATTCTCAGAGCCCAGCCCTCCCTCCACTCAGAGACCCCCAGCACCCAACAGGGACCCTGAGCATCCCCGCAGGACAGATGAGAAAGGCGGGAGGGCCCAGGCAGGGAGGGCTGGCCAGGGGCAGGCACCTTCAGGGCCAGTAGTGTCAAAGGTCCCATCCCCACCCGCTCGGGGCTCCAGAAGCCCCCAGAATTGAAGCAATCCCCGACAGAGTGGAAGTTTCCTTACAGTGTGACTGAGCTTTAATTTTCACCATCCTACAGTGTCAGCCAAAAGCAAATGTAAGCTGTTTTAGAAAAATCTCACCCGAGGAGGAGAGTGAGAGCCTCCATTTAGGCTTTCACACCCCGGTGCCTCGCTCGCTCCTCGTTAGTCCCTCATTCTGGTCTGCCCCTCCCACCTCTCTAGCACCCCAGTCCTGGTGTGGCTCACTGAGTCCCCCACCTCTCTCCCCACTCTGTACCGCCACCCCCCAGAGTAACTGCACCCTCCTCTGAGAACCTCGAAGGCAGACCCCCCACCCCCCAACGGTCTCACTATGCCTGTCTCCTGGGGGCTGTTCCTGGGTCGTCTCAGCAGCCTCCCGGCAGAAGCAGGCACGGCTCACGGCCACAGGCCTGACCAAGCAAGGTCTACCTGCTCGTCAGCCTTTCAAAGACCCCCAAAAGAAAGCTAAGGACCTGAGGCTGGGGCTGGGAGGAGAAGATATCACTGACTCCCCTTTCTGGGACCCATCCACAAAGCCTTGGACCTCAGGGCTCTGATGTTACTGGGACAGGCCTGGTGGAAGCAGGAGGCCGATAGGGACAGACCTCCTTGTCAGATGGTAGGAGCAAGTCTCAGGCAGCTGAGACATTTGAATGAAAACCTAAGTCAGGGCCCTCCCTGGTGGTGCAAAGGGTTAAAGCACAGCACTGTCCACAGCCACCTCAGCACCAGTTGGATCCCTGGCCAGGGAGTGACCCACATGGCACGGCAGGCCGCTCCTGACCTGCCCGCTGCTCCCCTCCGCAGTGTATTTCGGTCCATCTGCCTGTTCTGCTCCCCACTCTGTCTCTGGCAAATCCTCTCGCCCCCTGCACCTCTGGCCTGTACCCCAGTTCCTGTATGCATACATAAATAAAATATTTTTAAAAGAAAAGAAAGCCTAAGTCAGAACACATGACTCAGCTCACAGTCCAGCCCCAGCCCTAGGCCATCACACCCCAGCCTCTGTCTCCTGTCCCATGCGGTGCTCTGCCTCCTTCCAGCTCCATCACAGCAAACACCCCACCACAGTGCTTTGGTCTCTCTCTCATTGGTCCCATGTGGTCTCTAGAGAAGCTTCCCCTGACACCCCCTCCCCCCCCGAATATCCTGTAACTTAATTTCTGAGATTCAAAGTTAAATACTGTCAAGATGTCTTACGTTAGATGACTGGGAATGAGAGAGAAAAATAAAACAAAATGGAAAATTGCTTAGTGGAAAAACATATATAGTAAACATTCATAAGGAAATACAGTGCCGGCCATTGCGGCACTTAAAACCACCGTCTCCCAGCGGCTGGCCCACGTTGCCTTTGCCCTCAGCGAGCACACAGATCCTCACACCCTTCCCAGGGTGGTGGGGAGGGTGCCGGGGCACACAGGAGGCCTCCAACTGTTTTTCGAGTACATGAGACCATGAGTTGTCCTCCATCTCTCAGGAAGCAGGAGACAGGAGTAGGTCTCTGCTTGATGAGGACAGTTCAGTGAGGACTGACTTTTAAACACTGTACTTACAGGCCCTCCCTGGTGGCACAGCGGGTCAGGGTGCAGCACTGCAAGTTAGCTTCAGCCGCTTCAGTGCGAGTTCAATCCCCAGCCCAGGAGGTGACCCACACGGCGCGGCAGACCTCTCCTGACCCGCTGGCTGCTCCCCTCAGCAGTGTACTTCGTCCATCTGCCTGTTCTGCTCCCCGCTTTGTCTCTGGTGAATCCTCTCACTGTCCCTGTGCCTCTGGCCTGTACCCCAGTTCTGTATGCACAAATCAATCAAATTCTTTTTGAAAAATTGTACTTGCAAGATAACTGCAGTTTACTACCCAAATCAGAGAATATTCTCTGGTCAGCTTCGAGTTCCCAAGAGACTGGACACACAGAGAGCTGAGGACCTCCCTGCCTCAGTTTCCCCACATCTGTGGCAGGAAGGGTTGCACAGGTGGCTCTGTGCAGACTGGGAGAGGGGAAGGCTCAGACGCCGCAGGTAGAGGAAGGCAGAAGCCTCCCTTGGACACACATATTCCTTCCTCAAGGCCTCCCACGGGTGGCATTTTCCAGCGTCCTCACCAGTGCTTCTAACAAGGCCCAGGGGACCTAGAGGCTGCCAGGGGCTTCCTCCCAGTGTCCTGAGAGTGCAACTCTCTTCCTGCAGACCCGGAAAGCTGAGCGCTGCAGGGGCTTCCCCCGAGGTAGTGCGTTGGTGGCCAGGCCCAGCCAGAAACACACTCTCCAAGCTGAGCTTCCTGGATCTTCCTCAGTCCTCAGCCAGCCAGACTTACACCCCAGAGAGACACATGTGCCTAGGGTGGGAAAGGATCTGTTGGCTGCTATTAGAGCCCAGCACTGGCACTGGGCCCTGCGATCACAAGGCGCGTGCACGGGGCGCTGAATGGTAACGGGCAGCTAACAAGATGGACAGCAGCTGGGGAGCTGGTGGGCACCTTGGGGTCAGGAGGTCTCGCGTCAGGGGCTCAGTGAACTCAGACCACTCACTGGGGTTCGGACGCTCTGATTCCCCATCTGCAAACACCCCTGTCTCACCCGCTGTTTAAACGCCTTGTCATGACCATGTTGGCAGCTGAACCAGAGGCCACGGGAGCCCACACACCCACGGAAGTGTAGACAGAGGCAGAGGACACTATAGGGCCCCCGGGGGGGTCTCTTCCCCAAACCGAGTTCCCCGCACACCCATGCTCCCCGATACCTCCCATCACATGGGGTCCCAGCGGAAGGCCCCAGATGGGAGCAAGCAAAGGAGCAGAAGCTTTGCGTTGGGGTTTAGCGCAGGTCTTGGCTTACGTGAGAGGGCGGCCGCCAACATCAGCTGGTCCAAGGCCCGTGGGGCCGGCAGGCAGAAGGGGATGTTGGGGGCAGGCTGAAACCCACAGGCCC
>NW_004567127.1:8661965-8662574 GCF_000260355.1 Condylura cristata
CACAAACTCAAAAATAGAGCACAGTCTACCCCGTGCACCTGGCTATCAGCTACGAGCTGCTGGAACCTGCCCACCCCAACCCCTTGTGAGCGACTCTCAAGCACTATTTCACCCAGAAAGAGTTCAGTGTGGGCCTCCAAAAATTAACTTTTTAAAACATGACCACAATGCTATAGCATTTTTTAAATGAATACTTATTTCTTAATACCACCATAAATATTCGGTCAGTGTCACTACCCCTAATTGCCTTGCCTTTTTTCCTGTTTGCTCAAATCAGGTGTAACATTACAATTAACTTGATGTGTCTTCGGTTCCTTTTGGCTCTCTAGATTTCCTTCCTCTTTCTCTCTCCTTTTTTTTTTCTCCCTGTTGAAGAAATGGAATATTTGTTCCATAGAATTTCCCCCAGGCCAACACCTTCCAGCTTGCAAGCAAGTTAAAACCTATATTCCCAACACTTTCTTTCAGCTAAGGTTTCAGCAGCCCCAGGGCTTCCCCGGAGCAGATACCCAAACTGGATCTGCAGGTTGAAGTGAGCAGGGGAGAGGCAGCTCTCCAGGGCGGAGCTGGAGGCCCTGTCCTGGGGGCACCTGTGAGGAGGCTCTGGGC
>NW_004567127.1:8664279-8672129 GCF_000260355.1 Condylura cristata
TCTGTCTGCGAGTGAGGACTGGCGGCCACCTCCTGGGTCTGTGCCCTCTCCCCGGCGTGTCGGTTTCGGGGTCCACCAGCAAGCAGGTGCAGACATGTGATGTGGCCGATGACGCTTGTACCTGAGCAGTAGGCTGAGAGATGTGCCCATGAGTTCAGATGGCACCGGTGGGCAGGTCAGAGGTAGGGGGGGACACAGCTAAAGGGGGTGCGTTCCAGGTCCCTGTCCCTGCCTGACCGCTGGCATGAGTGTGGATGACGAGAAGAGAAAGCCAGGAGGACAATAAAGACCTGCTGGTGGTGTTTATTAAAAGGGATGGGTGGGAAGAGGTGAAGGAGGGAGAAAGGGCTAAAAGCCAGCACCCCCGAAGTCAACACAATGCAGCAAACTCAGCCCCAATCCTGGTCAGAGAGAACAGGATGGGAGGGGAGGGGAGGGGAGGAGAGGCAGAAGCACAGCAGAAAGAATGGGGTGAGGACAAAGGTGACCCAAGAGGGGAGGAGGCAGCCCTGCAGACTCCTGGACCCGGCTTGCAGCTGGTCTCACCGCAGGTGACAGCGGGATCAGCAGCAGGACCATAACCCCAGTCAGTGTGCCCTCTGGCCAGAGGCTGGCATCTGCCCAAGCCACCCCAAGCAGCAGGAGAGCCAGGTGGGGGCGGGGGCAGGAGGCAGCTGGGTGAGCTCACCTGCAGCAGGCAGGTCTCCCTGCACCTGTCCATCTGTGTCCCTGTGTGTCACATGAACACTGCTGAGTCAGGGGCAGTCTTCCAGGAGGGCCATGTAGACCCTGGGTGTCAGGAAAAGCTCCCAGGCGCCTCTGACTGTCTCCCTTTCCCATCCTTCACCAACTCACTGCTGCCCCTTCCTCAAAGCCTCCAGGACAGCCCAAGTCACCACCCCAAACCTTCTGGGCTCCCCACACCGATCTGTGGTGGGCAGGCTTCACGGTGCCCACGGTCTCCGCCGCCGGAGTCAGGCCTTTGAGAGAACCTCCCCTGGGAATGCCGCAGGACCTGTGGCCTGCTTCTAACTAAGAATCAGGTACCGGCTTTCCTGGCGCCCCTGAAACACCGCAATCCCCTTCCCTCTTCAGTATCTTCAAGAATTTTCATCCTCACAAACCATCCGCCACCCCACTATCCACTTCCTTGGGCAAACACACGACAGCCAGCTACCAACGCATCACCCCACCTCAAGTGTGGGCTGGCAGGACCCCAAGGGCATCCCCAGTTCCCCCCTCCCCACTGCATCAAGGGACAGCAAGGGGTGCACTTCTTATATAAGCCGTCTTCTAGGGAGTCAGGACTCCTCATCCACCAGCCCGGCCCTGGAGCACAGTGGATACGACAGTGCAGTCTTTCTGCCCACATCACCCAGACAGACCGTTGTGCCAGGGACCAGAGGGTGGAGGGTGCTGGTCTGCCGTGTCCAGGAAGGAGGGGTGTCGGGAGAGGCCGAGCCCACTGCGGGCAGGCCACAGCGCTCTCAGGCTGGCGTGGGGCCTTCCCGAGCCTCCTCTGGAGCAAAGGTCGTACCGCCGGCCCATGTGTCCTTGTGGAGGGAGACAGGTGCTGTGTGGAACTCACGGCACAGCCTCGAGCCCAAGGCTTCCGCGCAGAATGAGTGCCCTCTTCCTCCCTACGTCCCCCAAACGGCGGCGGCACCAGAGGAAGCAGCCTTTGGCACAGGCGAAACATGAAATGGGGTGAAACTGGGCACAAGGAGGGGTCTCCACACAGGCAGCCCAAGGGCTGGATTCCAGCCCACTGCTGGAGCATGGAGGCGGGGGAGGGGCTCCTCTGTCCCGGCCTCAATGCACCTGCTGACCCTACCTGTAGCCCATCCTTTAGGGGACAAAGCCTGTCACTGTGAAAGCCAGGCATCGCGTCGCATATCCCCGAGCAGGGTAATGGGGGTACCAAGTGCTCCCTAAGTCTAGGTGAGAAGGCCCTCCCGCCTGGACAGGGGTGGGGTCCGCAAGGGCAGGGTCAGCAGAGCCAGGGGAGCAGGAGCACCATGCGCAGGGCGCCTCCACTTCCTCCACTTTGGGACAGCCCAGGTTGTCCCCCAGCAGCCTTGGGGACAGAGCAGTGGCCGCGGCGCTGGCCAGCCGGCTCGGCCAGCTCGGAGGCTCCCGCCAGAGAGGGAGCAGAGGCGCCCCCCATCCTTCCTGCTAGACTCCCACAGCAAAAAGAATAAAACGGCCCACTTGTTTTTATCGCTCGGAGTTCCTGGGAAATGGGCTATTAGCTCCCCTAGTGTAAAGATAACGGGCTCATCCCCTTGCCAGTGGCAGGAGCCAGCACAGGCGCTGCCAGCACTGGCTGGCGGCCTCCACCTAGGAGGACCAGGGCCCGGGGCCAGGACAGGGGCCCACAGGGCCCGCAGGAACCAAGGGGCAGGCTGAGGCGTCCCCAGCCCCAACCTGCGTGGTGGCCACGGCCACCCCGAGTCCTCGGTGCCTGGGAGAGGTCACGGGCTCGGGCCCTGAGTTCTCGCCCCTCTCGCTCCCTGGACGCTGGACACTGCCGGGCAGTGGTAAAGAAAATGGTGGCTGGAAGCGTGGGGAGAGACCTGGGGAGAGACCTGTGATTTCTGCCACTGCTGCCTCTGTCCTTTAAGAGGGGGAGCCCGAGCTGGCACACAGCAGGGACGGCTCCCCAGCCGGCAGGGGCAGCTGCCCGGGGCCAGGCCAGGCAGGCCGGGCACTGGTGCTGCCCTGGAGGGTGACCTGGGTGGGCCGGAAGGACGAGGCTGGGAGAAGCTGCGTGTGCGCATGAGCAGGACGCCGGTTTACTGATCGGTCTTCTCCTCCTCGGGGGGCTCCGAGGCCTCGGCCGCAGCCTCTCTGCCCCCCGCGGGGTCCCCCAGCGGCTCCTCGGTCAGGAGGAAGTGGGCCAGCTGCTCTAGGTCACCCAGGCTTATCCTCTGCAGGCGCGCCTCATGCTCCTGCCGCAGCAGCTGCAGCACGGCCTTGGCGTCCTGCGGGCTGAAGTGCTTGGCTAGGACCTGGTCCAGGCAGGGCCACAGGGACTGCCGCTGGCCGGCCGGGGCGGGCGCCGGCTTCTCCGAGGGCCGCATGATGACATTGATGGCGGCATTGGGCCCGATGCCATAGTCAGAGAGAAGCTTGTCGTCGGCCAGAATCTGGCCTCGGAAGAGCAAGTGCTGTTGTTCCTCTGGCACCTGCAGCCTCTTGGACACTAACTTCTTCAGCGTGGCCACGCTCTCCTGCCCTGTCACCTTCACGCTGCATCTCCGGCCCAGGAGCAGCTTGACGGTGAGGAACATGGGGCTGGGCGCAGAATCAGGAGGGATCCATGCTCCAGAGGCTGCCCTGCGGGTTCAGGCCCTGCAGGAGAGGGCGGCTTCTCCTGTCAAAGGCGGGCAGAGACCCCAGGAGGCCGGGCCCAGCGGGCAGCCATTGGCTGGGGCGCCGTGAGGTCACAATGCCGCGGGCCCCTCTTCCAGAGCAGAATCAGCTAAGTCACAGGGCGGTTCAGGCACCAGCACCCTTCCCTCAGATGAGAAGAAATGGGAGGCGAAGAGGCGAAAAGGAGGGTCTGGACTGGGGTAAACGGGAGCAGGTTAGGGAACAAGAGGGCCCAAGGGGTGGGGTGGCGGGGGGAAGCAAGTTTGCTGACTCATTTGATGCAGGTGGGTGCCGTTTCTGCTGGCCCTGTCCCGTGGACACATGGAGCCATGCCGCGGACCAGCGAGCAGGAGCAGGAGACAAGTTTCAGGGATGGCAGTTCTGGCACAGGGTGGACAAGGATGAGGCTGAGTGACAGACAGACACGACTTCTAGGAGCGCATATCTGAATGTCATTTATTTTCAAGAGTGCAGAGCATTTATACAATTTTTCTTGGCAAGCAAATATAGGGGTACAATGATTCTTTCAATAGAAGCGTGACAGATAATACATTTTTTTATTGTTTCTGAGATGTCGTCAGGGGACCCAGACCAACCTGGGGCCCTGAGAAACCACTGTGTATTCAAGGTTCAGTGGTGCTACACAAATGCCCTATCCATCACTTTTGCCTTGCTAATCCTTTTACAAGCCACCTGGTATACAGGAGTTAATAGAATTAAAGATCGTAGCAGAGTTTCTCAGAATTAAATCAGTTTCGAGAACAGAGGAGGCTGCATTCCTTTCAAGAGCATCATTAGAACGAAGCACAGTGTCATAACATTTCTTTGGTTTAGTACGTTGTGTGTCAGCAGAATCAGGAAACAAATCAAAAGTTACAGTGACCATTCAAGAATCAGCCATTCTTTTATTCCTGGAGGGCCACGTATTCCTCCCATGTGCCCGGTACCTTGACCGTGCCAAGCTCTAAGGATTTCTCACTTAGGCGCCGCGGGAGGCGACGTGGCAGAGCTTCTCTGCCCTTGAGTAGTTTGCAATCTGGTGAGCGAACATCCATCAGCCGGCCTGTTTATCACTCTGTGCACTCTGCTGGCTTTCCCATTAGTGACCCCGAGAAAGCCGGTGTTTAGGGGAGACAGGAAGGAAGTCAATGCTGTATCCATGAGCAAGTGGCCACTGTGGGCAACTGGGAGTTCCCAGTCCCCCGGGCGTTCTTGGGCTTCGCAGAACAGAGAGGGCTGCGCCGCGTGAGAAGCAGAGGCTGGGCCCGTGGGCAGAGCGGGCTCCTGCGGAAGGCGGATCCGGCAGGGAGAGGCCGGGTGTGGCAGGGAGAGGCCCGGTAGGGCTGGACCACGCCTGGCATGGCCGGATTTAATCCTTGCAACCCCAGGCAGCTCAGCAAGCCCCCATTCCATTCAACACCGTCTACTATAATCTGAATGAGAAAAAGGAAAAATCCCGGCCAAGGTTGAGCAACACAACGTTGAAGGAGGAGCTGGCCCTGGGTATGTCCTTTGCTTCAGGTTGCAGCTTTCAAGCGCCCCTGGAAGGTCCAGGATGCTGAGCGCAGGCCGGCCGTGCTCACGCTTCCTCCACCTGCTGCCGGACGGACGGCTCAGCCCCACCACCGGCTGCAGGAGATTGTTCTGCCTCAGCCTTCTGCACCGCCAGCACTGGGCAGGCACCAGGCCCCAAGTGAAGAAGGAACACAGGGGGGCGGGGAGGGACAGGCCTGCTGCCGCAGCAATGTGGGGGGCGTGGTTGCAGGTCTCGGGGGTCAGCCTCCACGCACACGAGCACACGGGAGGCCGTCGGGGTGCTATCGCCTTTTGGGGTGTTTGAGAAGTGAGCACGTATGGAGCAGGCCCAGGGAAGTCCCACAGCTGCTGGGGATCCCCACAACTCTACAGATCTCCATGTTCCACTATGCATGGGCTTTCCTCCGCCTTCTCACCACACTTTCTTCCCTTTCTCAACAGCCTGAACTCTACACTTGAAGCGTGCTGTGGCGACATCCTTGGACTCTCCAGAACTCGCCTCTGCATAGCCTGATCCTTATCCTGGGGTGGTCCCGGCTTCCACCCATCTTCTGGCCCTGGCAGGCCTGGGCAGTGGGGAGGGGGGGAAACACCTGAATGCCATGACCTCACCTCACCCTCCTCCTCCCCCACTGTGTCCCCACTCTCATCAGATGCGTTCTCCTGGTCCACAGAGATACCAAACCCACAGGTCAGGAACCCCCTTGCCCCGCTGCCAGGATGCTGCCCCACCCAGCTGCCCTTAACCCCCCCCCACTCCCTGCCAGATGAGCACTCCTTGATGCAAATGCTACTTCTCCTACTTCTCCACCGACCGATCCTGGGTGGGGGCTCGCCTTCCTTCCACAGAGGCTCTGAGTGCAGAGTCCATCTCTGCTTACTCATGCCGCAGCCACAGGGAGCCACAGGGAGAAAAGGGAGGTCTGGTTGTCCCTCTGAGCATCATCATCCAGCTGAATCCCCCTTGCTTTTGTGACCAAAAGCAGCCTCCTCAGCCATCCACCTGAGGCTGCCAGGGCTTAGCATCCACTTAGCATCCTTCATTCCAGCCACCTGCCTGAACTCTTCTAACACATACTTCAAAATGCTGGCTAACCTCCCTGGTGGCGCAGCGGGTTGAAGCACAGCACTAAGAAGCAAAAGCCGCTTCTGCATGAGTTTGATCCCTGACCAGGGAGCTGACCCGTGTGGCACGGCAGACCTCTCCTGACCCGCCTACTGCTCCCCTCAGCAGTGTGCTTCGTCAGTCGGCCTGTTCTGCTCCTCACTCTGTCTCTGGTGAATCCTCTCAGCACCCCTGCACTCTGGCCTGTACAGCAAAAATTGCTGGCTAAAAACTGCCTCTTCCAGGAAGCCTTCCCTGCTTTCCCCAGGTAATCCCACCTCCCTCTGTGCAGCCAATTCTCACCTTGCACGTGACTTGTGTGGGTGCACCTAGCCCTGTCTGTCTCCCTCCCTGCCTCTGAGAAGCCAGAAATGGGTCTCATTTATCTTTCTACTCCCCACCTCTAGCCCCCAGAAGTGACACGTAGAAGGCCTAATATAGGTCTGCTGAATGAAGGAGAAAATTTCGCCGGACTGAGCTAGACTATTGGATGCAGAGTCCAACTGGCAGGTTGTGGAAAGGTATAACTGGCCTGCAACCTCTCCCTCGCTGCCAGCGCCTCCCCTCGAGAGACGAAAATCCAAAATTAAATAAAAAATAAATCAGAAAATGATCCCAGTCTTTACCAAAGGATCTCCTACAGTTTTATTCAAACAGCCCACTCCCTGGGTGGAAGCGAGATGAGAGGATTTGCAAATGAGCACACGGGATGGGCAGCAGAGTGGACAGGTTTCTCCCCAGCCAGCCCGGAGTGCCCAGCCTCTGGAGGGGGAGGGAAGCACCCTGTAGGTGGACACGATGGAGGGAACGTCCTGGGCACTCCCTGAACTGAGCTAGCCCAGGAGGGCTTCTCGGAGGCCCAGGCTGGAGTTGTCTTTGAGCAGAGGGGACGAAGGTGAAGTAGGAAAGAGAGTGTCTGGCATCTCACTCCTGGGCAGTGGCATTTCTAGGAAAGGGGCAGGAGCCAGAGAGTTGGGAGCACGGAGGCTGTTGAGACCCACCCACCAGGCTCTCCTCTTCACAGCTGTCTGCCCAGGACTCCGGGAGTCCTGAAAAAGACATACTGAGCCTGGGCTTCTGGAAGCACAAGAGAGCCATCGCTCTGGCCCCACCTCTAAGGCTACAGGCAGGAAAGTGCAACTGGGACAGTCAGCGCTGGTGACAGTTCCAGCATCCCTGTGGGCTCTGAGCACAGCAGCTTTGAAGCTCAGGGTGTCCAGGAAGCCACGCCCCAACCTGCAATGTCCCTGCAGCCCCTGCTGCCGTCTGCCAGGGCCACTGTGGAGACACCTTGCTAGTCCTCAAATCATACTTGGAGCCTAGAAATTTCATATTTCCCCATGTAATTACTGGTCTTAATTATGCAATTAGCATGAGAAAACAAATTGTGTAATCAGAGCATGCAATCAGACAATGATTGCCGTAATCAGGGGCGAGATTAGCGGGAATGAGTGGGTTTATGACTTGAGGGAGAGGAGCTTGGGCGCAGAGAGATCTCTGGACACTGGTGGCCTCAGGGGCCCTCACCAACACTGAACATGCAGCTGTGCCCCTGAGCATGAGAGTCAGGCACTGGGAGGGCGTGGGGACAGGCCTATGAATACCCAGATTCCAGGATCCTCAGCAATGCACAGGCTGCCCCGACGTGGCTTCGCCGAGTGAGTTAGCATACTTTTAATCTGCGTGATCCCCAGAAGAGGTCACACCACTTCTGTGGCATCAGGGGTAAAACGCTGCTCTATGACGCTATCTGCAGCCACTGCAGCACAAGTTGGATCCCCAAGCAGGGAGCTGACCCACAGGGCACAGCAGACCTCTCCTGACCCGCCCGCTG
>NW_004567127.1:8672974-8679230 GCF_000260355.1 Condylura cristata
CTCAGAAGCCCCACCCGGAGCTCAAGAGGGACTCACTCACCTCCCAGGGAACGTGTGGAGCTGCCTCTGGCTGTGACCACTAGATGTCACTGGTGACCTCCCTGGCCAGCTCCAGGGGCAGCCCCAAGAAGCAGGCCAAGGGGCTCCGCCCCCGTGGGCCCTGGGCACAGGGACAGGAACCTGCGTGCACAGCCTGGTATGGAGACAAGCCCCCTTCTGCCACAGCTGCCAGTCCCTCCTGCCCTCCCTCTGGGGAAGGCTCCCAGCAGCCATGCTGGGCACCCTGAGCTGGGCACTGTGCCAGACACTGAGGCAGGAGAGAGGAAGACGCATCCCTGCGTCGGGGACACACCCATGAACCACCGTGCAGGAGGATGCGTAAACTCACCGCGAAGGGAAAGACTTTTGATTCCAACAGGAGGGAGGCCAGATCAGGGGTGCACCAGGGAGTGGCCTTCACAGGGAGGCCAGATCAGGGGTGCACCAGGGAGTGGCCTTCACAGGGAAGGGCCTGAGGAGAAGAGGGATTGCCCAGGCTAAGAGGGCAAGAAGGTCAATCTAGCTAAGGGCCCAGCACACAGGAGCCAACGTGCAAGTGTTGGAACTTGGTGAAGTTGGGGTGCAGTGTCAGGGGGGTTCCTGGAGGACAGGCAGGAGTTGGGGGGAGGACAGAAGTGTTCTTTATTGGAGCCAAACCTCTGAGTTAAACACACTGTACCCTAAATCTCGGTGGTATGCATAGGAACCCCAAGGGAGCAACCCATTGCTGTCCCTTGCTGTCTCTCTCTCTCAATGCAAGTCAGGGCCTGCAAGAGGCTTTCTCCCCCATCTGCCACAGCCCTGCCAGTGTGTGGGAACACCAGGACCCCACACAGCGCTAAGAGTGAGTCCCTCCGCCCTCAGCCTTTCTCTGGAGGGCCCTGGAGGAGTCTACCCACAGCCCACAGTGTGGCTGGTGGCCATCCATGTCTTAGGGGCATTTAAAATGTGACCCACCCAAGGGATGGCATGGCACCCCCTGCCCATCTGCCAGGGCTATGTGACTTCAGTGGGAAAAAAGTTGCTCAGCCTGTCATTGTGGTTCAGCGATGCTCATTTAAACGGGCTGTGTAAACGGAGTCGCCATCTTTATAAGCTCTCAGAGGCGAGGCTGCAGCAACACTCCTTGCAGAAGGAACCAGCAGCAAGCACTGGGAAATACTGGGAGTCTCAACTAACTGGGGCCTGGGCTGCTTGCCCATGGTCCATCATGGTGGGGTACCACAGACATTCCTCTCACACGCACTTGCTCTAGTCTAGGGGGAGTAATCGCGGCAAACCTACCGGGAACAAGAGGTAAGTTGGCTGGACTTGAACTTGCCAGTAGGGCCTGAGAGAGGAAAGGGAAGGGGAGACCCAGTTTTCTTCAGTTCTAGAAAAAGAGAGACAGGTGTAAGAAGCTCTGGGAAGAAAGTTCAGGTAGAAACAGCTGCTAGCTTTTCATCCATGTCTTCTAGAAAAGGACAGAAGGACTAACCCTGAAAAGCCATTCTCCAGACCATATATATATAGAATACATAATGGAAGACTCCGGAAGACACTATGGCACCCACCCCTCCAGATAGATCCAGAGCCTGTGAGGAATCTTTAGAGCCAAGTACCTTTGTCACTCAGGGCAAGGGAGTGGGAAGCATTGAAGAGCCAGGTGGCTCACATGCGGTGTGCCAAGAGGGTCAGGCCCTGGCTCTGCCTGGACTGGTGCTCTGGAACTTCTTGGGTTTCCTCTAGTCTTGACTGCTAGGTCCCCCTTACCTACCTTATACAGGGCTTCCTGAAAGTCCTATAATCTTGTTTTGTTTGCATCAATAAGCAAAAAGGATTTCTCCACATCATGGTCAGATTACAAGGAGAGACAAAACAGCTCCTGGTCAGGAGAAAGCAGCTATGGAGACCTGGCTGTGGTCCAGAGATGTCCTGGAGGGCCTGGCACTGGCAAGCACACCCCTGGGCATGGCTTTGAAGATGCTTCCCTCCTCTAGGGATGACTGTTCCTTTGAAGATCTGTGTCATTGACCAGAGTGACAGGAACCCTCTACCATGTAGCACGGATCAAACATGAAGCACTGAGAGCCAGGACAGAGGTTCCCAGCCGCAGAGGGATGGAGGGAATGGGTAAAGGGGGTCAAAAGATACAAACTTGCAGTTATGAAACAAATAAATCCTGGGGCTACAATGTTCAGCATGTAGACTGCAGCTAATAAAACTGTTTTGCATACATGCGAAGTACAAAGACAAAATCTTCAAAGTCTTCATTCGAGAAAAGATGTTACGACTCTGTATGGTTATGGGTATTAGACTTATTGTCTAATAAGTCATTTCTTAATATGTCCAGGTATCAAATTATTATGTTCTATACCTGAAACTAATGATATAAGACCTGTTTTATACAAGAAGATTTGCAAAGTACAAATGGAAGATCCATGTTGACTATTACCCCGTGTGTCTTATTATGACCTCACTGGAATGCATCATCAATTTATTCATTTGGCATTAATTTTTTTTTGCATTAAGTTACAAAGAAAATAAAGAACAGAGAAGGTACCAGCAGATCCCTGGACACCTCCTGCTCTTTTTGCTCTTGTCATTTCAATTGGCTGCAGAAGACATTGGCTACTCTAACGATGCTACCACATTGAATTTACAGGTCCAGAGGGGCCTTTGTTGATCCTGGAGGGATGTCAAGGCTGATCCTTCAAGAGAGAAATTTGCACCATCCTCTCAGTCATTTGGCCAACGGAGCTAAGGCAAGCTCTTAGATGAGATTCGCGCCCCTCATCGAGCCCTTATCTCAGTTGAGGAAAGACAGGATGCTGCTATGGTGGCGTCATGTAACCAGTCACATGATCTTTGTCCCAAAGGACATGGGACCAAAATGGAGGTCAAGAGGGAAGAGGTGAAAGAGCTGGGGACACCATGTTTATCGCTGCTTTATTCACAATTGGAAAAACATGGAAGCAGCCCAAATGCCCAAAAGTAGATGACTGGATTAAAAAGATGTGGTACATATATACAATGGAATATTACTCAGCAACCAAAAAAGAGGAACACATGTCTTTTGCAGCAACTTGGATGGAGCTGGAAAAGATCATGCTTAGTGAGATAAGCCAGAAAGAGAAAGAAAAATACCAAGTGGTTTCACTCATAGCAGGAGTATAATGGACCAGGCGAGAAAATAACAAGAATAATGAACAACCAGAGACCAGAGACATTTTGTGGGGGCGGAGTGGGGAATGGGATAAAAAATGGTGGGGGGAGGGAAGTGCACGGGACTATGGTGATGGCGCACTGGCGACTCAGTGATGGAAAACCCATGGGAATTACAATTGAGATGGGAAAAAAATGTATAAAATGATGTAAAAATAAACTATTATATTATTAAAAAATAAATAAAAAGCTGGGGACAGACTGGTGAAGCTGGACTTGGGAAAAATAAGCTACCTCAGAGGCAGACTTCTGTCAGGAGAAGAGGGATGAATTAAAGAAGAACAAGGCAGCCTAGTGAACTTGGACTTAACTTGACTTGGCTAACTGCAAGGAGGTTCCACTACCTCACACTGTACAATATATAGACTTAATGCAATCCCTATCAAAATTCTAGTAGGGGTTGTAAAAGAGCAAACACAATTAAAATTTGTATGGAACCACAAAAGATTCAGAATAGCCAAAATAATCTGTGGAAAAGAGAACAATGGAGGTATTTTACTCCCAGACTTCAAATCATCCTACAAAGCAATTGTAATCAAAATAGTATGGTACTGGGATAAAAATAGACACGCAGATCAATGGAATAGAGTTGAGAGCCCATAAATAAATTTGCACTTACATGGATAGCAGTTTATGACAAAGGAGCCAAAAACATACAATGGAAAAAGGAAAGTCTATTCAACAAGTGGTGTTGGGAAACTGGATAGCCACATCAAAAGAATGAAACGAGACCACTATCTCACACTCTACCAAAAAAATTAATTCAAAATGGATCAAAGACTTGGATGTAAGATTTGAAACCATAAAATACATGGAAGAAAATGTGAGCAAAACACCCAAGACACTGACTTCTGGGATGTTCTTGGGAACATGAATACAATAGAAACAATAGCAAGAGAAACAAAAGCAAAAATAAATAATGCAACTACATCACATTAATAAGCTGCTTACAGCAAAAGAAACCATCATTAAGACAAAAAGACAATCCATGGAGTGGGAGAAAACTTTCCAAAATCTACAAAAAAACTCATACAACTCAATAACAAGAAAACATAACCAATCGTAAAAAGAGTTTCATAGACACTATGTTAAAGGAGACACACAGATGGCCAACAGGCACATGAAAAAATGCTCAGTGTCACTTATCAGGGAGATGTAGCTCAAAACCATGTGAGATGCCCGCTCACACCTGTGAAAATGTCCATCTCAAAAGACCAGCCACAGGTATTGAAGAGAATATGAAGAGAAAGGAACATTACTAGAAATTATTACTGGGAATATAGCCCAGCCTCAATGGAAAACAGTATGGAGGTTTTTCAAAACATTAAAAATAGGTCTACCATCTGATCTAGCAATTCCACTCCTAGGCATCTACCCCAAGAAGGCAAAAAGACTAATTTCAAGAGATGCATACACTTCTATGTTCTTTGTAGCTGTTTACAATAGCCAAGCTCTGGAGACAAATGTCTGGTGACAGATGGTTAGATAAAGAAGATGTGGTGCATATACACTCAACTATTGAAAGAAAAAAAAAAGATAAAATCTTGACACTTTCAACATGAGTAGAACCAGAGGAGGTAAGTTAACTAAGAATGACAAATACCAGAGGGTTTCATGTATGTGCGGGATACAAAAAATAAAGCAAAGCAATAGACAGAGAAAACCCCTGGAATCTGGCTGCTGAATGGTTACCAGAAGGCCGGCCAGAAGGGGCAAAGAGAGGAGACCAGCGGACTGTGGCGGAGGGTGTTAGTGGTGACGAGGGGTGAATCTCTGCCTTTAAATCACAGACATATTGTACCTCGTTACCGCAACTTAGAAATAGCATACCAAGAAAAAAGAGATGGAGTCAAAAGCAGAACGGGAGATATCCTAACACAACAAACAGTTGATGAGATGTTCCTAGGAGCCTCACCTACTGAACGGACCCGTGGAAACCCCAGCCACATCAGAGGCTGTGCCTCCCTGGCAGAGCTCAGAACTCCGTCAGCTGACTCAGTCCGGGTGCTGAGACCTCGCTTGCCTGGCCACTGAAATCCGGGCAGGCCCTTTGGTCAGGGGAGGATAAGAGCAGGACCAGATCCTGGCGGGCTCAGCAGGGGTGGCCTGTGGCACCACCCTCCAGCCGCCAGCCCTGCCCTCTCTGAAACTCAGGGCCCCTGTCAACACCCGCAACACACCTGTGTCTTCCTACCCAGATGATCCCGCAGCCGCTGGCGTAAGGTGCTTTCTGCATGGGCAGCGGCCTGGGCAAGAAATGCTGGAAAGAGGCTCCAGACGCAGCAGGCGGGTGGCTGCTGGTGGGAGGGATGGGCTGAATGGCGCCGCGCTGCGAGCCTGCCCACTGGCTCCCTGCAGGCTGGCAGCTGCCCGTCAGATGTCAGTCCCTGTGAGGAGACGCCCAGCTACAGTGACAGTCCTGGACAGCAAGGCCGAGGCCGGGTGGAGGTGCCTGAGGGGCTCCCTGCCTGCATGCGGCTCTGAGCCCAGGTAGGAAGAGGCCACCTCCAGTTGGGACACCAGGAGGGAAACGAAGCCCCTGCCTCTGTGGGTTCAGGCCTGAGTCCCTCCAGCTCCTTGGCCTGACAAAGGCTGAGGCGGTGACCGGTGACACAGTGGTTCTTTGCCAGATAGCAACCAACAGCGTGTCCCATGTGTGACGTCTGGGCTCTTCTCACCAAGCTGCTCCACAGTGATCAGCGCAGAACGTCACCCCCGCCTACACCCGGCCCTCCAGGCCTCCCTGCAAGGACGTGGCCAAGATTTGGGAGGATGGAAGTGAAAAGGGAGCTGAGTACAGGATTTGGGATAACTTACTAGGGAGAAATTTCTGATAGCAGGCAGGATAGTGCTTCCTGCAAACTTCCGGCAATAAAGAAAGCAAAGGGTGTTAACTGAACCAGATGAGACAGCGTGAGCCAGAAGCAGGGGGGTGGAAAGATGACGGTGGCAAGAAGGTGACCGTGGCAAGAAGATGACCGTGGCAAGAAGGTGACCGTGGCAAGAAGGTGAC